>NW_005843445.1:128320-132436 GCF_000455745.1 Alligator sinensis
GAGTCGGCAGTGTGACGAAGCCATCAGAAAAGCCAATGGCACTTTATCGTGCATCAGCAGATGCATGACGAATAGGTCCAAGGAGGTGATACTTCCCCTCTATCGGGCGCTGGTCAGACCGCAATTGGAGTACTGAGTGCAATTCTGGGCGCCACACTTCAAGAGGGACGCGGATAACCTGGAGAGAGTCCAGAGAAGGGCCACGCGTATGGTTAAGGGTTTGCAGACCAAGCCCTACGAGGAGAGACTAGAGAACCTGGACCTTTTCAGCCTCCGCAAGAGAAGGTTGAGAGGCGACCTTGTGGCTGCCTGTAAGTGCATCACCGGGGCACAGAAGGGAATTGGTGAGGCTTTATTCACCAAGGCGCCCGCGGGGGTTACAAGAAATAATGGCCACAAGCTAGCAGACAGCAGATTTAGACTGGTCATTAGGAAGAACTTCTTCCCAGTTAGAGTGGCCAAGGTCTGGAACGGGCTCCCAAGGGAGGTGGTGCTCTCCCCTACCCTGGGGGTCTTCAAGAGGAGGTTAGATAAGCATCTAGCTGGGGTCATTTAGACCCAGCACTCTTCCCTGCCTATGCAGGGGGTCGGACTCAATGATCTATTGAGGTCCCTTCCGACCCTAGCATCTATGAAAGCAATGGTAAGGAACCCGGGAAGGGATTTAAAATTGCCATCTATATGGGAACTTGATATTGAGGTATCGCCCTCCTTTCCACAGCAGGAGAAATCTTCTCACACATCCTCCTGAACTGTCTTCTACCTCTTGCTGAGGAAGTCCTGCTGGAACCTCAGTATGGTTTCAGCCTATCCCATGAGGCAACTGACATGATCTTTTTTGCCTGTGCCTGGTCTACGAAATGTCAGCAACAACATCAGGATCTATCTATGGCCTTCATTGACCTCACTAAGGCCTTTGATTCCATCAGTCACATCACAATGCCTTGTAAAAAGTACTGGCCAGATTTGGATGTCCTGAAAAGTACACCAAGTTCCTGAGGCTTCTTCACAGCCACATGGCTACAACCAGTCTTTGTAGCAAATAGGAAACAGATCCTTTTTGTCATCTGAACTGAGGTTAAACACAGGCGAGTCACTGCCCCAACTCTGTTCTTTATTTTTTCTGATGGTCGTCTTGGTTCTCACTAAGGACCACTTTCTTCCTGAACTGACACTGAACACTGAATGGATGGAGGGCTCTTCAATCTGGGATGTTTTTGCTCAAAACAACCATTCTTGACCTTGAATATTCTGACAACTATGTTGTCCTTGCTCAGAGGAAAATCGCCAGATTACAGTGGGTCTTTTCACAGAAGCCTAATTAAATTCTCTCTCTCAACATTGAGAAGACTAATGTGCTCTATCAGCTTGCACCAGGCCGTGAATGTGACCCCCATCCATAAATTACTATTTAGGGAAAGGCCCTGGAAGTAGTCAAACACTTCCTCCTACCTCAGTAGCCACTCCTCTCAGGTGTAAGCGTCTCCTCTGGCCAACTACTTCAGTGTGTCTTTATTGTGCATGATCTCCGAAAAAACACCAAGACCCAGGTGTACAACCTGGAGTATCATCTCCACTCTCCTCTACAGACATGAAATGTGGGTGACTCACCACTGTCATCTCAAGAGCCTGGAGAGGTATCACCAACAATGCCTCTGGCAAATCCTCCACATCAAAGGGGAAGATCACCATCCAAAAGCCAGCCTCCTTGCTGGAGTCAACATTACCAGCATAGAATTTGTGTTCCTCAAGCACCAATTTCACCAGACTGGACATTGTGTACAGATGCCTAACTCTCGACTGCCTAAACAAGTGTTCTACTCCCAGCTTAGATGTGGCCTGAGATCTCACGATGGCCAGAGGAAATGCTACAAGGATGCATTGAAGGCACACCTCAACAAAACAGATGCCAACATGAAGAGTTGGGAGGAGCTGGCTGCTAACAGACTCCAAGGGTGCTGCAACCTCAACTAAGAGATAGCCCATTTTGAAGTAAAGTGTCTTGCCCTTGAAGTAGATAAGAAAGAAGGAGAAAGGAAAAAAAGAGAGAAATCCACACCTACAGCCTACTCTCCCCTGAAGACAGACCTGCAACTTCTGTGGATAGATCTGTGACTCAAGGACTGGATTCTTAAATCACCTGAAGACCTATCACTGAGCCATGACAGAGCTTTCTTGAATCAAGGGATTGCCAATGACGACAATGGAAGTGATCCTTATTTTTTAACTGCAGATTAGCCAAGTCTGAAAATAATTTTGAGATTTTTGCAATACCACTATAAGACAAGTCTGTATTATTATAATATTTTTTAAACAATTAAAATATGATATTTAAAAGAAGTAAGCTAATTTCATGAAGTATGCAGATAGACTATACTGGACTCAATCCCAGGCTAACTAAACTAATCCTGATGAGCATCTCTGCTATTTTTGACAAAATCCTATCCTGATAAATCCTCTGTAAATCTGAAGGTATTAGGTCAAACCCTATAGTGATATGAATGGCCAAAAGAGATCCAGATCCAGGACACCAGCGCTGGCTACTTCAGTTTTCAAGGCAAAGAATAAACACCTATTTCAAATCCCTGATGAAAGCCACTTTGGCAACCTCCTCCAAGAAGTGATTTTATAGTAAGTGCAAGAAAGCAAAAAATTAAAATAGACTTCTCCCCATTTTTATTTTCAAATAACTTAGTGTTTTAAATTATAGGCTCAAAACAAGGATTGCATTTTGTCTAGTACCAAACATACTGTTGGTTCTGAGATGTTCAAGGGCTAAGTCAAAGCTACAGGAAAGTTAAATTAAATCTATGTGGTGAATTCTTTCTATATATTATTGACATTTGCTCTACTGGGTATATGCAACATTCCACATTTACATTCTCAGTCTCTCTCTCTCTTGCATAAACCACAATGCAGTAGTAGGGTACTCATGCATTTTCCTAGTGGCTGAACTTAGAAAGGACTGCTCTAACAGTTCACTAATATGCACCTCATCACAGCTGATTATATTAGAAAGAAGACAGGCAGGTCAGCATGATGACTAGTTAACTAGACTGCCCAAAATAATTTCAGCATGTGGTCTAGTTGCCAAAGCTTATTTCATCACTGATCCACTAAAGGAGATAAGAAAGGATCTTTAGAGTGACAAGTTTTCCCCTGTCTAGAGTGGCAAATTTATTTTTTTCAGCTAAGTTTAGAAATCACTACATTCCACATGTCTGCAGGCCTCTCTCAACTGCTTTTTCTCTGCTGTCCATATATAACCATAACCTCTACGTAATCTGGTGAAAAATAACACTTAGAAGTGTTAATTTACCCATGAACTCTTCCTGAGAAGTTAACTATGATGGCTGGAATGACTGCAGTCAGAATTTAGCCTGAAATCTTAGGTTAATATTCCACTATTGACAGGTTGCAATGCAATCTTTAATGTAGTGATCCTGCATCAGATTAGCTACTTTTTAAAAAATGTGATAGGAAAAAGGTAAGATGCATGAAAAATTCCTGTGTTTTATTACTTCCTAAATGTCCATCTATATTACTTTTTTCTTAATAGATAGTTTGTCAACATATATGTTGCCAAAAAGCAAATAAGGCTTACACATGTTATGTAAAAATGAACTGCTCCTAAGATTTCAGAAATGTATTTGATAGTTGTGTTGGTCCTAATACGCATTTCAATGTCTGTAAGAAATTAATCAATTTATTGAATCAGCAAAAGCTGTTTTTGGGAAGTTACGATGAACCTGACAGATATAGAAACAACAACAAATGTTTTTTTAAATATGACAGGCATTCTGGCAAACACCAGCCAGTAAGTCTAACTTCAATATCATTTAAAGTAATGTATCAGAATCTTTTCTACAGGTAACAAAACCATGAAACACAGATTTTCTAAATTTAATAATCACAAAAAAGTCCAAGTCTGAGAGCAGCTTTTAATCAACCTAAAATGAATAAAGGGAGAACAAAACAAGTAAGGGGCATTTAAATTATTGTTTTAAAAATTAAATATAAAGCTACCCAAGAGCACTAATCAGAACTGGAAACCAACTAACCAGGGGTACTTAAACTACAGCCTGAAGGCAGAATCTAGTCCTCCAAAAGGTTAGA
>NW_005843445.1:132467-142948 GCF_000455745.1 Alligator sinensis
GGAGGGAACCAGAAGCAAGCAACTCAGCCAGGCATGCTGCTCCCAGCTCTCTGCCTCTCCACTCCCCTAGCTGCTTATGCTGTCCAACTCTGTCTCCTCCCCGCTTCCTGTACAGCAGGTGCTGCTTACTAAAAGGTAAACTTTCTCCTTCCCCTCTCCCTTAAGGCAGATGCTGTTTACCAGAGGTAAACTCCTTTTCTCTCTCAGTTCCTCCCTGCCTCTGACATTAGCAGCTACCTTCCTCCTTTTCCCCGGCTTCCCCTACTGGAGAGGAGTGGTGGCCTGCAGTGCAACCAAGTCAAAAGCATCTGGTCTGCTGCTCTAAAAATCTGAGCTCCACTGAACTAATCTATAAACATATAGTAAAATTAAATAAAACTATATTGCTAAAACATCCAGTGAAGTTCTGTTTAAGGGATTAGTGCAAAGTACTCTTATTTAACATTTCTATTATTGATCTGGAAGATAATATTACATTAACAAAAATGGTGTTACAAATGCAATCAGGATTAGAGAAAATAAAAGGCTAGAACAAAAAAAAAATAATCAGGAAACAAGTTTAGATTCAACAACAGAATAGGATTAAGCTTGGAAAAAATACAAAATTATGTATCTTGGAGAAAATGAACACATGCTGTTGGAAAGCTGTATTTGCAAAAGATGTTGTACATACTTAGAGTTGCAGTACAACAGGCTTTTTGTTTTATACCATGCCACAATTCAGTTACATTTTGCATGTGATAAAATGCACACTGCACTGTGCAGGTTTATATATGACAGTATTTTAAAAATGACTGCTCATAGAGTCTACCGCTGTAAATTCTGCAATCAAAGTCTTGCTTTCAATTACTTATAGCACTATTTGGGTCAAAAGCATGGGCACAGCAGTTGAGTTGTCTGGTTTCAAAATATCATGACTGTGATTATTCAGTATTTTCGCTCAGTGAAAGGAAATACCTGGACAGGTGCAGACTGCCGCAAAACACTGAACAACATTAAGGGGTCGTTTTGAGATGGTATAATTGTTCTTTTGGCTGGGCTTTGACTTTAAAAGAACAGTTCAAAACCTTAATTCAAATATTTATCTTACTGTTTGAGAAAAGAAAATGATTCACATTCAAACATTTCACTAAGTCAGAGAAAGCACACAAAATGATTCGGAAAAAAACATAAAACATAACAATACCATTTGTAAACTAAATATCTGCAAATAGATCCACAGGTTTTCACAAGTAGTAAGATTACAACTTTACTAGCACCTTTCTTTCATCCAAGCATCTCAAAGTACTTACAGCTGCAAGCAAATGAGAAACTCCACACTATCTATAAAAATCTTTAAGTCTTAATTAGGTTCCGATGACAGAGACATGCCAGTCAAGATGCAGTAATTCGAACAAGAGGCTCTGCTGGAATTACTGATTTATTATGGATGCATGAATATACATAAATATACACAACTCATTGCATAAATTACACTGAAAGAAAGGCCATATCCCAGACTCATGTTGGAATAGGAGAAGGTACTTAAGATCTAATGGTCTGATGATAAAATTTTAATCTTTCAAAGAAGCAGGTTTCCAAAAACAAAATTATGCACTCTAAGTACTTTTTGTAGCTTGATATTAGAGAAAGGTTAAATATTGTCAGAATGATCCTATGATATAGCCAAAATATGCTGTTAAATTATCGGATATGCAAACAAAGTCTTACCCAGCCCTAGTTGTTTTGTATTCCACCTTAAGGATAGGTTTACAAGGCTCTGGCTTCTTCCCATCCTTTAGTTGTTTTCCTAAAAAAAGAAAAAAAAAAGTTATTTTTCTGCATTAACATTACAGAAAGTGATGGAACGTTATAAATTTAATTATATATTTAAATATTCACATGAAAGAGATTTAACAGCTGGTCACAATGTATTTCATACCTTGAAATAACATTATTAAAAAACAATTAACATTGTCACACCACGAAAACATGGAATGTGCATTTTTGATGCAGCTTTCAAAATCAATCTTCTAAAAACCAAAACATCTTTGCATTTTCTTAGAATGCAATTCTCTAATATGAAAAATGATTAAATATGTGGCTTTGTGACATTCAACACGTTGCATTTCCATGAAATACCTGGACAGATGCTTAGTTTACAAGGTAAAAAAAGAAGGTTTTATTCCAGTTGTAAGCACTGCAAAGAGACTTGATTTCAAAATCAAGATGCAACTTTTCTTGTAATACATTAGGCGCATCTAATATTCAGAAAACACAACTCTATCTGTGCTAATCCACTTCCTTTACTTTGTATCATTGTTACATGTGCATTTAAAATTTTTGGATTCCTAATTCAGGGGGTATAACTTGGCTTTCCAACTACAACTTAATCAATCCTCTGGAGTATAGCAGGAAAGTCTTACTTTAGTTATTAAAGCAGATATAAGCATTACTAAATAATTCAAGATGCATCAGGTAAAAGCTCCCAGTTTTATATAACCTATTTTAACATTTGTATCTTGATTTCCTCAACTAAACATAGCCTCTTATAGAAACTATTGTATTTTTGTTTTAACTGTGAACACACACACACATACACGCACAGTACTGGACACTAGATTTTCGGGGAGTTTGTCCACTTGCAAAGCTGTAGCTCTATATCTATAGCTACTTGCTTAAAGTGTCTAAACAGTAAATGAATTCTAGTACTAAGCACAACGTAAGCTATGCCAACATCTATGTACATTAATTCTAAAAATAAGTGAAGCAGCTGGAAAACAAGTACATAAGCAAAGGTTTGAGCAAGCCATGGCTTAAACGGAACAAAACATAACATAAAAATATTAAAATATTTAACACTATTTACATGTTGATAATTTTTAAATAGTGAGAGTCTCCATTCCCATCTTACCGTGGGGCGTGATTGTCTGAAGTGGTTTGGTAGGGGATTTTACATTCCATATGGTCAAGGTGCCATCTGAGTGGCTACAAATGAACTGTTTTCCTTCATGGTGCCAAGCAACAGAGTGGATAGCCTGTGCAGAAATGGAAGGAAAGAAATTATTGGAGTTTTCAGTTAAATCTAGCAAATGCCAATTTCTTGATTCCCCTGTCTACTTAGTGTAGACCACAGACACCAAAAGGACGTGTCTAATAGAAAAATCAGGAAATACCAAGACAACTATAATGTATCCATGCTTAATTTTTAGTTGCAAGTTAATATTTTTTTCAGGAATTTTTCTGCAGAGTAACACTGTTCATGTTAAAAAAGTTAAAAAAGAAAAAAAATGAGTATCACTCTTATAAAATCAGCAGCGCATAAACATTAAACACAATTTTATTTGCTAATGGAAACACTAGAACACAGACAGACAATAATCCATCTCCCTTTTTCAGTAAATCACTAGAAGCTAATATGCCTGGTATTATGGAAGTGCTAAAGCTGTATTATTTGAACACTGAACACCTGCATAGTAATTTAAAATAGTTAAAATAAACTCAAAGAATTTTAAAAGTAAAATACCAGTCTTCTAAAATACATTGGCTATTTCCATAACATCTCCCCAAAAGGTTGATACCCTTAATGTTTCATTATTATCAGAGTCTGGAACACTGCATATCAAAAAAAACATGGGGACAAACTTTGAAAAAGTCCATAAAAAATTATTAGATGTCTAGGACACACGACTTACAAAGCAAGGCTGGAAGAACTGGGATTATCTAAATCTGAGGAAGAAAAGACTAAAGGGGGGGGGGACGGGGCTTGGGGGAAGAGACTTCTAATATCTGAAGGGTGGTTATAAAGAGGGTGGTGACTGATTATTCTCCAGGGCTGCAGGAGACAGGACTAGAAATTATTGCTTTAAACTGCAACAAAGGAAATTTAAGTTGGATATTAGGAAGCATCTCTCTGAGGGTGGTTATGCATTAGAACACATGACCTAAAACTGGTTTCGAGTTCTCCATCTTTGGAAGTTTAAGAGCACATTAGACAAAAAACTTGTCTTGGGCAGTTTAGACAGGGAGGATCCTGCCTTGAATGGGGAACTGGGCCACAGATCCTTTTCAGACCTGTTTTCCTATTATTTCTATATTTAGTTAACTGCAGAATCATAAAAACAAGTCTATCATTCAATGCTATACCCCAACAAAAAACGCAATGAGAAAAAGATACTTTATATATTCTACAATGTGTTTTTATATAAAATTATTATATATTACATTTTGCAGAACCTGTTCAGCAAAGTCTGGCAGTGTGACATTCTTACTGCTGTGGGAGGGGACAAAAATAACGGATACAACAAATGCATATGGAAGTGACTCCCTTAACAGTAACGGAAGATCCCTTCCTTTCAATAGTGTCAGCTGAAGCATCTTTTGCCGGAAGGACATTCCTCCAAGTTATTAATAAAAACATGGCTCTTACTAAAAAGAGACCCAGTATATTCCCTCCTTCCCCCACAAATATTCTGTACATGATGTTTCATTTGTCACATATACAGGCTGTGAACACAGAATCATGCCTGGAAGTAACCTCAAGAAAACAGCTAATCCAAAACCTTGCTCAAGAGTCCTTGAGCAAGGTTTTGGATTTGATACCTTTCTAAAATCCAATCTAAATAGGCCCTAAATCATCAATTATGAATTGTCACTGTGAAAATTATATTGGCAAAAATATCAGCAAGTATGATCATAAAAAGACCAAAGTCTCTGCACATTGGAGGAGAAAGCATTCTGAATTTCAGATTTCAAAGATATTTTCTGATATTGCAGAAGCAGATATAAAATACATCAAGTCATGCAAGCTATTATTACATCTATTATTATTATTATTATTATTATTATTATTACAGCTATTATTATATAGAGACCATCATTCAATTCAGTCAAGGAAGTAGGAATGAATGAACTAAAAATGGGAGGGATGTTGGTTGTAGCCTTGTTGGTCTAAGGACAGGCAGGCAAGTTTCTTAGGGTAAATGTGATATCTTTTATTACACCAACTGAGTAGTTTAAAAAAAAGTTCTTTGCAAGCTTTCGGGCATAAACACTTCTTCAGGCACTGGGAGACTGCTGTTGTTCTGAGTTCTCGAAGGTAGAAAAGAAGCTAAAAGCATGACAAGAAGTCTGGGAAAATGTAAATGAGTGGAAGTTTGCAAGACAATGGGTAGAGACAGGAGTAGAAGAAGGAAGTGGGGGTTGGTGGGGGTGGGAAATGTGTGAAGGAATGCAAATGGTAAGTTTCAGGCAGGTACCTAGTGAATCAGATGTCAGGCAGGTTATAATGTGTCCAATGTCTATACGAAGTCCATGATTTTTAGTATTGAGTAGATTTATGAAGTGATGTTTGTAGGCTCGTCTACAAAAGGTATTTTGTAAGTTCCTTTTGAGAATTAGAACTGAGAGATCAGAGAGGGAGTAAATGTCTTGTGAGAAATGGGCACCCACAGGCAATTGGCTATTTTCATCTTTGATGGATTTTCAGCGTGCGTTCATTCTGGTATGCAGTTGCTGTTTGGTTTCTCCTACATCTTTTCCATCAGGGCATTTGGTGCGCTTGATGAGATGTATTACATTTCGAGAGTTGCAGGTGTAAGATCCAGGAATGGTGATGGCTCTGTTGTGGGATGTGGTTATTGTGAGACCGGTGGAGATGTGTTGGCAGGTTTTATATTTCTTGTCCTAGCACGGTCTGGATCCATTTGGTGTGGTTTGCATCATAGAGAGTTTGCTTCTGGAGATGAGATTAGCAAGGTTTGGTGCTTGTTTAAAGGCTAGGATAGGTGGTTCTGGAAAAATCTCTGCAAGAATTGGGTCATCTTCTAGTATAGGTTGCAATTGTTTGAGGATTTTCTGTACAGGTTCCAGGGAAGGACGATGTGTCACAAAACTAATGGTGCGTGATTCGTGGGGATTTTCTTTATGTACTACAGCAATACTTAACGTGGTATCCGGGTGGCTCTTTCAAAAGTGCTATCTATCTCTCTGGAGGAGTGTCCTTGTTGGGTTAAAGCCTTTTTGAGATTTGTTAAGTGACAATCATGGGTATTCTCCTCAGTGCAAATTCAGTGCCATCAGAGGTCTTGGCTTCATATTACAGCTTTCTTGATGTGTTTAGAGTGATTGCTGGTTCTGTGCAGATATGTATGTTGGTCCATGGGTTTTTTGTATATGGTGGTTTAAAGTTTACCATTTTGGATATTGATCATAGTGTCCCAAAAGGAAATGTTGGTGTTGGAGTATTCACAAGACAGTCTGATGGAGGGGTGATGATTGTTGAATTTGTGATGGAAATCAATGAGACTGCAGGTTATCATCTATGTATCTCAGGTGTAGTGTAGTGTGGTTTTGATGGTGCAGTTCTTGAGGAATTCTTCTTCCAGGTGGGCCATAAAAAGGTTGGCATATTGTTGAGTCATTTTGGTGCCCACAGCTGTGCCCATGGTCTGGAAGGAAGTGTTGGCTGTTGAAACTAAAGTTGTTGTGTGTAAGGATGACATGGGTAAATTGAGTAATATCTTGAGTTCTGTATTTTGAGTTATAATCTTGCTCCTGTAAATATGTGAGGCAGGCTTGGATGTCATCCTGGGGTGAGATGTTGGTATATAAGCAGGTGACATTGATGGTCCCTAGAAGGGTATTGCTGGGAAGGTGGTCTATGTTTTTGAGTTTTTGCAGAAACTCTGTTGTCTTGGATAAAACTCAGTCTTTGGGTGACAAGAGGTTTTAGGATGGATTTGATGAATCCTGATATCTCTTCTGTTAGGGCTTCATGGTTGGAAATGACAGGGCTGATAAGAGGATGAATTAACAATGGGAAACATTAATATATATAAAAAAGAAGAACTAAATTAAATCTAATTAGTGCCTTAGGGCCAGAGGAAGGTAAAACAATGAAAAAAATAGATAGAGATAAGGATAAAGTACAGGCAGTCCTCAACTTACAACGTTTATAAATTGACACCCTGTTTCAACTTTATGACGTCAGTTTTGACTTTACAACGCTTGATCCGATGCCATGCCATGCCAGCGAACAAGTTCACTGCACTGATTATTTCCCTGGAGAACATCTGTCCAAATTTCCTTGGACACTTTCCTTAAGAAAGCAGACAGGACTCCAGAAAAACCTGCAGCTGAGACTCCTGAGAAGACTCCAGCCAAAAACTCTTCAAAAGTCCAACCAAGAGCCTTTCAAAAAGTCCAGCAAGGTCACCTCAAAGAAGTCCTTCCAAATCAATATGGTTACTATTTACAATATAAATACATTAATGTAGCTATATTACTCATCTATAATTGATCAAGTACAAAATTCTGGGGTATTTTTGGTGAAAATAGGGCATCAGGCTTTGGTTCAGGAACTAGTCCTCCATTTATAACATTGTTTCTTATGAGAAAATTGGCTCCGAGTTACAACGTTTTGACTTAAAGACTCTGTTTTCAGGAACCAATTATGTCGTAAGTTGGAGGAGTGCCTGTACTGTATTTACTTGGATCCAAGAAAAGGTCTAGGGAATTCCACACAGGAGGAAAAAACCTTCTAGTACATGGCAGAAGCAGGCAGCTGCTGCAGCCCCAACCCTAGCCTAGAAGCAGAGTCAGAGCTGTGACTGCTGCACCTTGCTCCTATCGGTCCCCCACAACCTCTAACCTATGGCTGCCTCTTCCCCTCCACTGGTTCTGCCACTGCTTACCCCGCACCCGCTTGTGGCCCTGGTCCATTCCAGCCCAAGGCACAAAGCATATGCTCCAGCCCCCATCTGGCCAAAAAGAAGCTATGGGAGCAGCTGTAGTTGGCTTCATCTCAGTCCTGGGGCTGGGGCCAACTGGGACTGCAACTCCACTATGTAGTGGAAGCAGGGTTGGAGCCAGAGCTGTGAGTGAGGGTAAGTGGCAGGGGGGAGTTGACAAGTTGCTGGGAGAGGGGTGGGGGTGTGTGTTCAGGCCAGCAAAGGCACTGGGTGGGGTGGGACAGGGACAAGCAGCAAGGGCAAAAGGCTGGGGTTAGGCCTGTTGACTCCCCTACCACTTATCTACTGGCCACCTGCTTTTCTTGCTACAGCAGGGGGGAGGATGCATTTAAGATGACTGTCCAATAATCAGATTCAATAGATAGAAAATTACATAAAAAAACCAAAAACGTTCCATATACAGAATCGAATCATTATGGGGTCTTCTTAAATTCAAAGTAGTTTTGGAATCAAGTAAAATAGTAATAAAGACATCAGTCAAAAAGGATAAAAAGCATATATTGATAGATAAACACTGAAAAATAGCAATGAAGAAAGATGGAAAAGTTAGCAAGTTACAGAATCACCTGGTAGGGACTTTTGCTACAGTAGGAAAGTCTAGTAAAAGACAAAAGAAAATCCTTACTACTACAGAGGAACACAACAGAATATGCCTCCCCCTAAACCAAACTTAATATTAAAGTCCGATAATGCACAGAAGTGGAGCTTAATGTGAAGAAACTACTCAATGGACTTAAAAGTAATTATTAAAACACTGGGGAACAGTAAAATTGCCATGTTAAGAGCAAATCATAGCAGAACTGTTTAAGGCAAACATAGACCAACCCTGTTACACCTCTCTTGCTTGGTATGGGGGAGTGTGAAGAATGAAAGAAGGAACCATAATCTAACTCCCTACAAGAAAGGCTTGAAAGTTGTTTTTTGTTTGTTTGTTTGTTTTTTTTAACTACTGACAAAGGATTGTGCTTTTTTGAGACCCAGGGTGTCTTTCATTATTTTAATCAAAATTACACGTGCCACTTGACAGCAGACTTAGAGAACAGAATGGTCTTCACCTAGGAAAGGATGTTTTGTCTACCGAATCTTCAGCTTACAATATATTGTAGAACAAAACAATAACTACCACTGCCAGATTGCCTGAATTTTGGGGATTTCCAAAAGGGATCCAATAGTGTAGAAAGAATCACTCTGATAGAGAAAAGCCTGAACTTTCTAACAAAAAATTACCATCAGACTACACACACTAACAGAAGTAAAATGGCTGGCTTGCAATAAGAACAGAAGATCTGTCATTTACCAGTTCAGACCAGAGGTCTTGCCCAGCATCCTGTGCAATACACTAGCAGCAAATTAATGCTGAAAGGGAGCTTGAACTGGGTCAAACAAGTGTTTCTCCTTTTCCTCTCCCACTTGCAGCCTCTAGCATTTACAGTGTAGGAAGTTCTAATTCAGAGGCTGTATCACTAACTCCTATGGCTCAATAGTGACTGATGCCCCTTTCCTGCAAGAATTTGTCCAATATCTTATTGAACCTGGTTAAACTGTCAGTTTCCACAACATCTTGTGGCAATGATTTCCACCCTTTAATTACAGAGTGTGTGAAAAAAAGAGCTTGCTTTTTGTCAGTTTTAAATTTCCTGTACACTAGCTTTATTTTATGACCCTGGTTCTTGTTTTGTGAAAGACAGTAAATAATAAATCTCTATTTACTTTCTCTTTTCCATTGACTGTATCTACTCAAATCTAAGAAAATTCCCACCCCCGCCCCCCATTAGATACCACCTTGGATTTGAGTTCAAGGTGGTGTGGGGCTGGTGGCTGCTATGACCCTGGCCTCAGGTCAGGACTGGAGCCACAATTGCTACCTGCCTCTCCCCTGCTACCTCTGCTCCCTACCACCCGCTTCAGCCACCTCTTGCCGTCTCCATGTATAGAGTCTAATAATTGGAGGGTTGATTTAAATTTAAAGACAGTTTGTATTCAGTTAAATATGGAAGTATTTTGTAATCCTATATCATATCCTCCTGAAGTGGCTCTTTTGTAAAACTGAATAGCCTAGCCTCTTTAGCCTCTCCATGCCAGTAATCATCCTTGCTTCCATTCTCTGTACCTTCTCTAATTCTTCTATATCCTTTTTGAGATGCAGGGACCACAACTGGGCACAGTATTCAAGGTGTGGATGAACCATGGGGCAGAAAGATACTTTACATTTTGTTTACAATTCCCTTAATAAGCCCTAACGTTGTTTGCCTTTTTAACAGCTGCTGAGCAGTGGGCTGATGTTTTTAGAGAATTGTCCACAATGACTCCCATATCTCTTTTCTGTGTGGTAACAGCTAATGTAGAGCCCAACATAGTGTATGTATAGTTTGGGTTATTTTTGCCTACGTACATCGCTTTACACTTATCTACATTGAATGGCATCTGCCATTTAGTTGCCCATTTACTCAATAGTGCAAGATCCTTTCGTTCCTAACAGTCCACCTTAGTCTTTACCACTTTAAAAAAATTTGTATCAAATGTGAATCTGGCCACCTTGATAATTCACCCCCTTTAACATATTCATAAATAACCTGGAAAATAGCTCTGGTTCAAACACAGATTCCTGGGGTACCCCACTGTTTACTTCTTTCCATCCTGAGAACTGGTCATTTATGCTCACTTTATTTTAATGCCATGACAACCTAACTTCTTTAGCTGTCTTTGAGGGAGGACCTTGTCAAATGTCATAGATTTCATAGACATTAGGGC
>NW_005843446.1:0-17983 GCF_000455745.1 Alligator sinensis
CTCGAGTCGGCCCTGGCCGTCCGAGACACCAATATGAAGCAAGACAGGCCTAAGATAGCATCAGAGTACCAGCAGAGGACAAGTTAGTGCTCTTCAACCTTGCCACAAGGACTGGTGGGATTAATTACAGTGGGCCATAGGGCAGATCTAGGATTTTGAAAAGGTGGGTGCAGATGGTGTGGTGCCTCATCCCGTAAAACACAACTCATATTTTTCTCCAGTTTAAAAGGAACTAGAAGCTTACTAATAACCTATGGGCCCAGAGCTATATTATTCTGTTGAAGATTGAACTGAAAACAAATATGACTATTGGAATGTGCATTAATTTGCTTTTTCATATATTATGTATAAAAGAACAACAAACTAAGCAAAAAATACTCAAAAGATGTTGTTTCATTAGTTCTGTAGTCTTTAGAATTAAATGTTCATCTTTTTTTTAGATTCATATAACAAAATCTAACCTACTTGAGCATCTTGAGAGTGCATCCAATGCTTCACTAAAAGTTAGTTCCACATCTGAGGTACTGTTCACCTGAGTTAATGTTTCCACACCTGAGTTCAGTTTTTAACTAGAGCTAAAAACAGTCTACAGAGTTATGAAATAGGAGTTACATTACCAGGAGCAGCTACAAACAGCAGAATTGAAGAAGAAAGGCTAACTTGATTAGTGAAACATCAAGGCCATTAAAAAGGAGAGGGGGTTATTAACACCCGTGGAATGAAAAGTTTAAAAGGCATCAAGTAGATTATAATGAGCCAGGAAGTCAATTGACTCCCTCAGCACTGCCTGACTAGCAATGCTGCTGCCGCTGCCAGACAGTTGGTTTTAACATTTGGGTGGAGCAGAAATCACAGGGGGATGCAACTGCACCACTGAACCACTGCACGCCCCCCTCTTCCCACCCCCTGGCAGATCCACCCGACATCTCACTGAGGGATAATTTCTCCATCTTCCTCTAGCATTGGGGGATACAGACCACTAGTTTATTGTTGGTCTGTCCTAGCTACCCCACACTGCCTCTGCGAAACCAGCCAGTGAATGGGGGTCAAGACAAAGTTCTGCCTCCTTCTTCCATAGAAGTCAAAAAATGATCCAGCAAGTCTGGCCACAGGCAGGACTGGGTGATCAGTTATTTCCCCTTTCTGCCTCTGCTTCTCTTACTGCCCTGTTTAATTGGACAGTAAGACAGAACAGGGCTTTGCTGATTTTCCCCATGATGTATGATGCCCCATAGCAAAGGAGACCCAATCCTTCATGGGTATGCTAGGCAAAACTGCTTTACAACCTTGCCTGGATCAAAGGCCTAGACAGGGCAGGATGGGGAAACAAATTGATGTCTGGCCCCCTTGCTAGACACACAGTCCAAGGATGACATTTTCCTATATCACTGAGATGCCAAGTCGCAAAGTGACTCAAGCAATTAGGAGCCTGAGGGCCCCTGATATAGGACATGTCTACACCATTTCTATAGAGCTAGTGAGTACACTGCTGCCCCACTCCCATTCAGAATGCACCAAACCCAGAAATGAAGCAATGAAACCACCCAGAGGGCATCCACTACTGCTACTCCTAAATGTGCTGCAGAAAGGGAGCTTGAAATATGCCCTTTGGCTGCAAAGGGCCTGAATTTGCAAAGGTATTTAGGCTGCTAAAGATGCTAATAGGCATCCAGTGGGATCTTCCAAAAGCACCTAAGAAGGTTAGTTTCCTACCTCCTATGAAAAACCGATGCACCTTATCAGGTCAGAGAAAACCTCACAAGGTGCCTGTCAGCACCTTAAGATTTCTAACTTGCCTTTAAAAATCTAACATACATTCTGTTGACAGTGGAAGCAAGGCTCAGTACCACAGACTTTTTTTTACCTCAAGTCACAACCTAGCCTCCATTCTCATTTTTGGCAGTAACTCAAATCTCTTCATAATATTGTCTGATTGGAAAGTGCATGAACACAAGAATGGCTCTTCACAGGGCCTGGTTTTAACTTTTCTTTATACACTTAAAAAGAAGAATCTCAGGTTGTTTTTTTCCAGATCCAGCCTCTGACCCCCTCCCCCCCCTCCCCACCCCACTTTGCTATGCTCCTGCTGATTAAAAGAACACCATTTCATGGTGAATCATAATTTGTGAGGGAAATCACAGCAACAGGTTGTTCCCTTGCTTGCCTCAAGCCCAGTTGGCAGAAGAAAAATAACAATCCCAGTACAGATTCAGAGTGATTCTTTTCCCTTGCACAATTGTAATGACATCTCCTCTCTCCAGACAAGGTTCTTTGGGTAAATCTCATATATTTTATTAGCCAACTCAAATAGTTGGAAAAATTCTTCTTTGCAAGCTTTTGGATACAAATACCCTTCGTCAGGCTGAAGAAGCATCTGCAGATGGTCTGTGCTCTTCCTGGATGGAATGGAAGAGCACAGACCATCTGCAGATGCTTCCTCAGCCTGACGAAGGGTGTTTGTGCCTGAAAGCTTGCTAAGAAGAATTTTTCCAACTATTTGAGTTGGTCTAATAAGAGATGTTGGATTTACCCAAAACTTCTTGTCTGCCTATGTCCTTAGATCAACAGGGCTACAACATACACCACCTCTCTCCAAGCAGCCAGCCCCACAGATTACATTTTTTCTGTCACCAAATACTGTCAGCATTTTGAAACAAGAGCTATTATGTGCGGGTTTGTACAGCACCTAACACTATAGGGATCAGCTGGCCGGTAGCATGTAGACACTTCTGCAATACAAATATGTAGTAATAAGGGCAAGAGTTAATTTTTTGTAGTGGAATACTTTGGGCAGGGAATTTGCCCCCAAACATTCAACAGTTTTCTGCTCCTCCAGTTGCAGGTAAGTGCTAACTTTTCAGTGTTTAAAGCTTTCATTAGGCTAATGACCATATGTCTGGCTCATTTAGGTGATGAGTACAGAGCTGCAAAGCACTGCACCTCTCCCTTCCTCATGCTGCTACTAGTTTCTAGAAAGCGGCCTGCAGCCAACGGGGGGAAACTGATCCAAGGGTAAAGATGCTGCACAGTCTTGTCACCCAGAAGTCTGGTCATGTGATTCTTCTCCTGAAATAGGGTTCAGACTCTTATTATAGATGGATGTAAAAGGACAATTACAATGGTGGCCAGCTCTCTGTTAAAGTCTTTGGGTGTTCCTAGGGTACAAATAGTTATAGCAACCATAATATTAAATCATTAACACCACCTCCTGAAAAACCCTGAATTTATTTATTTCAGCTCCCACTCCAGGCATGGCCAGCCCCCTATCTACTCAGTTTGTAAAATCTGAAGCTCTCACAGCCAAAGGCTGCAGTTACCTGATAGTTTGGTAACACAAGAAGCCTTCGAAGTATAAATATTTTAAATGCAGCTTCTGAAATAATCTCCATAATTACTCAAAGGTTAGATTTACCTTTGCATTCCAGTAATACTATTGGGACTGATTTGATTTGGAAGCTGAGGCTACCCTCATTTCAGACAGGGATTGTCTAATGCTATCATTGTCAAAGCAGTCTGGATGGGGAGAGGGAATTTTCCCTATTAGGAGCAGGAGATGTACTCTGTGTATATGTAACACCCCAAGCAGCCATTCCCAGTTCAGTCCCAGCCATATGCTTACTTTGCTCTGAAACAACCATGGTTTGCTACATATGACACTGCCTTATAAGATATCTCTGGAGGACACTAACCACGGCATAGGGTACAGATACACAAACAATTAATTGCAACGAATACTGGGGTGTGAATCCACTTTGCTTACCACATAGCAACCCAGCTAAAAACTGGGGGGGAGGTCTGAGCCCCATCCTTGCCTCTCCTTTACACAGACAAGCCTATGAACTTCACTTCATCAACCTCCTAGAAAGCAAAACTCATGGACTTAATATAGACATTGGATTTATGGCACACTATAACCTTGCATGACTCCCCAGGTACCTCTCCACTTTTACCTGCTACATCTCCCTCCCAGCCTGTCTCTCATCCCCTGATGCCTCAATTTACATCTTCCCTCAATTTACATCTCCACTGACTGCCTGTCTTGCATGTATCCCAGCCTCTGGCTTCTTTACTATTCATTCCACCCAGGAAAAGCACACACCAACTTCAGAGGCTTCCTCAGCCTGACGAAGGGCTTTTAAACCTGAAACCTTGCTAAGATATATTTCTCCAACTATTTAGTTGGGCTAATAAAAGATATCAGATTGACCCAAAGAACCTTGTCTGCCTTGTGTGTGTTAAGGCAGAGTGGGGTGAATGCAGCAGGGATGGTAGCCTGTAACAGGGGGCCTTCCTGGTGCCAGTTATATCTTGCTCTGCCCCCCTTTTTCTGGGCCAACCACCCACCCCTCTTTCACTTGCCATGCCTTGATGGAAAACTGATTCAGATGTTACCCAGGCAGGAGGCTGCCCATTTAGGCCTCTGATGTCTAGGTGTGACATCCATTCTGCAGCTCTGTACTTTCCCAGCACTGTGGCCCATACCTTGCAGATTGCATCTTTCACTCCCTCCAGCTGTGGTTCCCTCTCTGGGACCTTTGGCTCCCCCTTAGGCCCTGGCCCTGCCTTCAGGCCAGTCAGAATCCCGAGCCTTTTGCTCTGGGCATTCCTCACAGTGGGCCCCTGGCCCTTTGACCTTTGGGTGGGGACCTTTGGGTCCTGGTCCCAGCACAGACCAGTCGAGGGTACCTCAGGTTAGATCTGAGCCGCCTGCCTGTTCTTACCTTCACAACTCTACTGCAACCAGTAAGCCTCAGGCCTCTCAAAGATCTTACAGGTCTGGGCTTTCCCCAGTCAGGACTGTGGGTGTGTGCGGTGGCTGGAGGTTATCAGGTGCCCCCTACTCATCTTTCACCAGGGAGGTTTGCAGTCCTGGAATTTCCTGAGGATGCCATGCCACCAGCAGTCCCAACAGGCCTCCCTACCCTGGCAGGGTGCAGTTTTAGGTCATGCTCAGGACCTGGGGTCTCCTCCTTCCCCATAGCCCCAGTCCATACCTACAATTTCTTCCTGGCATGGGAGCTCAGCAGGGACATGTTCTGCCTCTGCTGGCTGGTGAGGAACTAAACTGCTGCTTCCAACTCTGAGAGTGGGGCATTAAATGGTTCTGAAACCAAATTAAAAAAGCAAATAGGTGCGGAGTGAGGAGGGTGGCACTGACTTCATCTGCATGTGGAGCTTGGAGAGCCCTAGCACTGGGAGGTTCACCTTCTGGAACACCAGTTACTCCACTAAACCAGGATCCAAGGAGGTGCGGTGGGGTCTCACAAAATCCTCAGCAGTGCTGAACACCCTCTTGCTTGGAACACTGGTCAGTGGACAGGACAGGTGTTTGTGGGCAACAGCGGCCAGATCCTGCCACACCTGCTGTGGGTTGCCCAATAGGCCAAGGGGTTGCAGTGCAGTGGCTCCATGTCCTCGGCGAGATAGGTTGCCACTGAGGCCTCTGCGCTACCTGCTGGCTGGTGGGGCCTTGTGCCTCTGGACCCCAACATTGAAGCCATGCCCTTGGCCCACATTGGCAGCAGCTGTGGTGGAGGAGATTGGCTGGTGGTTGGAGTGCTGGCACGGGAAAGTGGATCCCCCTTTTCCACATTCCCCTGCCTCTGCCCTTCTGCCTCCCTGACTCTGTTCACCAGCACTTCCGTCCAGTGATCAAGGGTTTTGCTGCTGCAGATGTTCCCCTTCACCCTTGGGTCACACATGCCTGCCAGCACATGGACCATACTGGACTGCAATGGATCCAGCCATTTTTTGATGCCCTCCTTCAGACGTTTCACCAGTGCCTATACCTCTGGTGACAGCAGCTTGCCCCAACCAGGAACATCAATGGCCTGGAACATGTCCATTTGGTTCTCAAACTCCTTCACTGTGGGGGATCACCTAGATAAGGAATGTATCACCAGCACTGAGGCTCTCAGTGGCCTTGAGGAATGGCTTGAGGACCACCAAGATCTGGAAGATGGTATCCCACTCCATTTTGTTAAGGGGGCTGCTGATCCCAATCTCCCCAAGCAAGGCCATCTTATGGATGGCCTTCTGTTGCTCAAGCAGCCTTTTGAGCATCAGGTATGTAGAGTTCCACTGAGTCTCCACATCCTGCATGATTTTGTGCTGCAGGATGCTCAGCTCTACCTGTTTGTCCTGCAGTATCTTGCCCCCCTTGATGCTCCAGTGGAAGTAGCTCACCATCTTTCTGCATTTTGAAATGAGCTGGCTGGTAGTGGTGGCGCCGTCACTAGGAGCCCTGTCCCCTTCCAAGGCATCCCTGCCAATGAGGTGGAACTTTTGTGCCACACAGCAGATGCCAACAAAGTTGGCATCACTCACCACCTTGACCATATTGGCCCCATTGTCTGTGATCATGAACCCATGGGTGAGCTCGCCCTGCCCAATGAGCCGCCCCTGCACCATGCAGTTCACAGCCAGCATGATTTCCCTTGCCATGTGGGATGCATCCATCACCTCCACTTGAAGGAGAGCCCACCAACGCTCTGACTGATCGCACCAGTGCCCTGTGAAGGCATGAGCTCCACCCCAGCAACTTCAGATGTCTGAGGTGAAGTGCAAAGCTACCTGTGGCCCTGCCTTCTGCAGCTCTTCCCTCAAGTACTCCCTGCGTGCTTCATACAGGGAGGGCACCGCTGTCCTGATAAAGGTGGTGCATGCGGGCACTTGGCTGGATGGGGCCACAAGCACCATGAGCTGCCTGAACCCTGGACGATCCACAAAGGACAAGGGCTGGCCATCCAGAGCAAGCATCTCCCCGATGCTCTGGGTGACTTCACTCGCCTTGGGAACATGCTCCCCTTTGTCTCTGCCTTTTCCCCACTGGTCTAGGGTGGCCTGCCTCTGCTTCTTGGGGATGGGGGCTTTGGAGCAAGAGGGGAACTTCTTTTTGGGTATGCTCCCACTGCTGCCAGGCTGAGGAAGAAGGGCAAGAGGGTGCTGCCTCCTGAGATGCAGCAGCATCGCCATGGTGGCAAAGTTTTTCACCTCCTTGCCCCAGCTGATCTGCTTTTGGCAGTGCTGGCAGGTAGGATACCTGGGATCATCTGCCACCTCAAAATGATCCCATACTACATTACCCACCTGTTTCTGGGTTGAGGGTGGGGATCCTGCCTTATCCCCCTCCTCACTAGGCAGAGGCACAACAATAGGAGGAGCTGAGCCACTTGCCCCCACAACCTCCTCCAAAGTGCCTTCCAGAAGAGACCTGCCTCTAGGGGAACTTTGAGGGATGTGGAGCACAAACTCAGACTCCCCTTTCTTCCCCAGAATTTCCTTAGCTATGGCACTCAGTTCCTCTGCTACCAGACCCAGCTCCTCCTCTGGCACTGGAAGGCTCATGCTGGGAACTGAAATTGGGGTGGAGACTGTCATGCTGGTGCTGGTGGTTATTACTGTTGTTAGTGGAGGTGGTGCAGATGCAGACACTGAAGACTCATGGCTACCAGGAAAGACCTATGGTTGGGGGTGGGGGATGGAAACTTGCAGCTCTCCCTCTGCCCCCTCTCCCTCCCCTGCCAGAAGACCTGTCACCTGCCTTTCCAGCACGCTTCATAATGTTTGGTGTGCTGCAAAATGTGTATGTGTCTGTAATATATCTTGTGCTTCCCTGCACAGTGATGACACACTGTCAGGGAAAACACAGAAGAAAGTGTGTGTAACAGGGAACCTGAGCCCTGTTACTGGGAAGCATGGCAGCTCCTTTAAGAACAGAACTTTCAGGGCACACCAGGCCAGCAGAGCTGGAGTTAAAAGCTGAGCCTGGCTGGCTGGTCAGGTGATTGGGGTGTCAAGTGACCAGAAGAGAGCTCAGGCCAGAGCTATATAAACCCTGGTCTGAGCTGGCCAAGGGTGGCTGGCTGAGAGGGTGGACAACTGAGAACTCCCAGAGAAGCTGTGGCAGCTCTTCAAGGGAGAGCAGCAGATGGTGGGATGCAAAGACAGAGCCACAGAACTGTAAGCAGGCAGATTTCCTTCTTTACCTTTATTTTGTTATAGGCCAGGGTCTTACTGTTTGTTTCATTTGTAAACTGGTGGTTTGTGGATGAGGCAGTAGGGGAGGTGGAGGCCTCATTAGCACCCATGGGGCACAGCTACAGAGGGGCTGGAGAGCCCAGTGCCAGAGGGGCACAGCAGACAAGGGTCAGGGGCTCAGTTGGGGGCTAGGGCCCTAAAGCCAGGCCTGACACAGTAGGTCTGGGCTAAAGGGCCTAGCCATATATAAAAAGGGGACAAGGCCGGGTAGGCCAAAGCCCCAACAGAGAGTCTGGGAAAATTGTATAGGGCCACAAGCCCAGAGCATACTAAGGGGCTGGAGCCTCAGAGCCTGGCCCTATCTAGTGGGTCTAGGCTGGTGGGCCTAGCTAGAGAGAAAGGGAAGGAGCCAAGTAGGCTGAAGCCCCAACAGGGACATACAGCTAACACCTGCGAGGCATGGGGCATGTTAAGGGTAGGTTGAAGAGTGCAATTAGCCTTTAAGGTAAAAGCTCCTCACGTTGGTGAGTGAGAGCGTACGTCTCACCTGGGAAGCCCTGGGGCAGCCTCCTCTTTAAGAACAAAGGAACATCAAGTCATGGCAGGTGAGCGAAGGAGAGTCTGTTCCCAGAAGAAAACTGAGATACCAAGGGACTTTGAGGTGTCTTTGTAGGCTATAAAATGCCACTGAAGATGCCATCCTGTTACAGAGAGATTAGCTACCAAGAGCCTAGATAGCAAGCCAGAGCCTTTCAGACGCTGCTGGTCCAAGAGAGAGATGGCTCACAAAAGGCACAGACCACTTTACCACAGACCTTATATGTTGTTTCTACGTCTCTCCCCCAGAGTACTGTGACTGAAAGGGAGCTCAGGGAAAGATCACTGTCACTGACCAGCAACAGATGTCAATATCAGAGCAATCTTTCCCCGCCTCTTTCCCCCTCCCTCTTCTCAGTTTCTGTTTCCTGCAAGCCTGCCTTCCGAATCTCTGAATCTTTCCTAATCTTTTCTGAATCGATTCAGATGCTTCTGATTCAATTTGGACCTTTTAATGGGTCTCCCGATTCTATTTGGATTCAGAGATTTGGCCACCAAATTGGGCTGAATCTCCTCCAAATCGAATTGGCTACTGAAGATTCGCACAGCCCTACTGATTATAAATGTTTTATTTTTGCACCTTGCCGCCCCACCCCGGGAAAGTTTTGACCTTTTGAAAGAAAGGAAGGAGAACTACTGGGTTTGGATGTAATTGTTTGCAAATGTTGCCCATCATTTTTGAGGGAAGCAGACACTTTGTGGAAAACATATTTCTGTCTCAACTGGTCTAAATGTAAAAATTTCTATCAGTCTGGGTAGTCGTGCTTGGGAAGCATGTATGGATCCTTATTTTACCAGTACATGTGGGAAAGTGAGGATCAGAGAGAAGCTAAGTGACTTACCCAGCATCATACAGGGAGTCTGTTGCAAAGCAGAGAACTGTTAGGCAGGGTGGTCCCTTTGGGCTGGTGAAAAACCAATGCAGAGTAATCATTAAGCAGATTGGCTTTTTCCTGGGTGTTGGTAGTCAGCTGCCCCTAATGGTTTAGCAGGGGTCTAATGTTGCCTTGTTTTTCTTTTGACTCCCCATATATCTGAAGAAGGACTTTTTAGGGCCATATCTGAAGAAGGACGCTGAAGAAGGGTGTGGGGAGAGGGGGCAGTGCTTTAATTAGAGTGCCTCCAAGAGCTGCTGTAATTAAAGTGCAGCAATTGCCATGCTCTAGCAGACTCGATTAAGCTCCATTAATTGAGTCTGCTCCAACGCGCTGGAATTCCAGTGCATGGGAGCAGACTGCATGCTCATGTATAGCACCTGCTGTTTTTAACTCAGAGGCCACAGTCAAGATGGAGCCTGCACTGACTGGTCAGGAGCAAGACTCGGCCATTTAAAATATGCCCCAAAGAATAAACCCTTTGGGTCAGGTTTCACTTTGAACTGTCACTATTATACATGGGGGGTGGCATTGGCCTTAAAAATAAATCACAGGTTTCTAACAGTGAGGACCAGTCTTTACTGAAACAAGTTACCAAAGGCTGTGGTGAATTTTCCATTATTCAGTCTTTACATTGAAACTGAATATCTTTCTGAAAGCTACTCTGTAGCTCAGCCTGTGCTCAATGGAGGAATTAGCAGGTGGAGTTTTGTGGCTTATTCTTCTGTCACCATAGCTATAGGGAGAATATCTATTAATTGCTCACTAAGCCTGGAGAAGTAAATCATGGAGTTGTGGGGTAGGTGGCTACAACCTGGAATATAAGATTTGTCATACCTGGCCTGGTAGTCTTCTCCAGCTAATAATAGCTAATGCCTGCTCCAAAAGTTTCCACAATGCATCTTATTGACCAGTTCAGTCCCCAGCAGGAAAAGAGGAAATTTGTTTCACACCTCCAGATTTACATCCTTCAGCACTGTGTTAGGACTGGAAAGCAGATGGGCACGCCTAGTAGTTAGGCCAAGGATCCAAAACCTGAGTCCAGAGGCAGAAGCCAGAACAGAGTTCTCAGCCTGTGGTGAGGAACTAGCCAAGGTCAAGGAGGCAGAAGTGAATCTAGGGTTAGGAAGTCACAGATCACACCAAGAGTAGAAACAGGCTGGCCAGAGCCAGGCATAGAGACTCACAGTCAAAAACAAGCCAAGGGGGGGAGAACAGACACTGCTAAAAGAAGCACAGGGAGAGGGAAGCCAAGCTAAAGCGAGGACCAGAGTAAAAAAGCAAGGTGCTGAGATAAGAGTAGTCTGCATGCTTGCCAGGAGATTTGCTGTAGTCAGCTCACCCCTGCCAGCCCAGCTGGTTCTAAGGCTGTGTATGAGTCCTAGTCAGCAGCACAGCAGACAGGGGACTGCCAGACAAACAGCCCATTCCCACCTGGAGTGATGATGATTCATTACAGATAAGAGCACAGGCGCTTGCTAGGCCTGACATTTCCAACGGCTAAGGCTTGCTTTGTTTTGCAGGTCTCTCTACAAAACTGGAGTGCCACCTATAGTGATCATACTGTCCTCCCAGGGCCTGGCCATGCCCCACTCAACCCAGTCCTGTGGAAGGGAAGGGAGAGCTGTGCCACCTGGCTTCTAGCCTGAGTCACTGTAGGCATGTGCCTGCATTTCTGGGATGTCTGTACAGTTACAAAGTGATTCAGCCTAGCCAGGTTACACTAACTTGCATAGATTGAATCAATTTAGGCTCAGGCTTTTTGAATGTTTGTCCCTAGCCTAGGAGTGATCACTCTTTTTACACACTTTCCCATTCTACATTCTTCCCTTCATTTACTGGTACCCACTACCTCCCTCCTACCAACATTATGTTGTGGTAACCTTCATCTGGATAAAAGGCCTGAGCCTAACTCCCTCTCAGCAAACCATAATCTTCCCTGATAGTCCAAGGAGTTCTGCCAATAATTAACCTAGTTAGTTGTCTCACCAATACTTATCCAGGTAATCCAAAGATCACTGGAGGTCCACAGCCTTCTCTGGGCTGATGATGACTGCAACATTCCCACCCCTAATATCCTATGCTCCAGATGTGAATGCCACTCCATACCATATTCCATGAAGCAACTATGAAAATGCATGGTGAAAGCTTCTAGTGAAGAACAATGAGAGACTCTGCTTATTCTGCTGTTCATCCCAACTTTAGTGTAGCAATAATAATTATGCAAGCAAATGAGCTGTGAAGTAACTTTGAACTTTGAATAGTAATAATTTGCATTAAAAAATGATCTCCCTTTTTCCAGTCTCCATTATGAAGAACTTTGCTGTATGACAAAAGAAATTCTCAGCCTTTGTGGTTCTTCCCATTGTCAGTCCCACTTTACATCAGAGTTTAACGTGGTCTTTGAGAATCATCACCAGCTTCTGGCCTAACATGATATTTCCTTTCACCTTCAACCTGCCAACAAACAATGCCCTTTGAGGCTTGATCTTCCCCAGGACTAGGTCCATGAAGTCATGGTCAGACAGGATGAAGATTGTGTCTGCAGGACTGCGTGAAGCACCTCTGTAGATCTCTCCAGAGCCAGTCTTTAAGTCAAGAGTCCACTGCACCACTGCCTTTTCATTGCTAGTGATGTCCCACTGAAATATTGCATTCACTTTTGTTGCCAACTGACTTCCAACTTGCTTGATGCTGTGACCAATTTCCTCAAATATAAGGTCACTCTTAAGGCCAGTGGCTTTCGCTGAAGGTTTAGGAGAGGCTGATCTCAGAGCCACATAGGAGCTGGAGTCAGCAGCTTCTTTTGTTTCTTTGATCTTGCTCTGAACGTATATTTTCTTTCCTTCCTTCCACATCTTTGTAGAAAATCTATAGGTTGCAATTTGGAAGCCAATACACTATTGAATCTTTATCCAATTTATCTGCCCACTAATTAATACTGTAGTACTTGTTTAATGTCACTGTTTCCTCTGTAAACTGTGCCTACTGCTTTGGCATTAAAGGTACAATTTCAATTTTTAAAATGTAGTGGGAATCATTGTTGAGTGGTTGTATTGTGACATCAAAGATAACCCAACCAGTCAACATCAAGTTATTCATTTGCATATCATAATGATATTGGTTAAAAAAAAAATTGGCCGTGTTATAGTTTGACATTTCATTATAACGTCACATTGCATGCTTTTGCTTCATAGCCTTGATTAGTTCAGAACCACTTCATAGGACTGAGGGTTTTTTGCTGTTGGATACAAATAGGATTCTTGTTACAAGCTTAAGACAGGCATGTTTGTAACTATTGAGTTTTATGCTACGTACATCTTATATCACAAGTTATATATAACAGCAGCCGCAAGCACCCAGTCCAAGTGTCTGTGATGTTGTTCTCTTATTAAAGTGTGTGTGTGTGTGTGTGTGTGTGTGTGTATATAGCATCTTTGAGAAGCATGCAAAAGACCTTTATGGTGCACCCCAAAACTTTTTTCTCTACCTAGAATTATTTTATTTGGACAGCAGCAAAAACAAGCAAATCAAGTTAAACAGAAAATGGTCAGCACAGTGAAGGTTCTTTGCCTACCAACTGCATCTGCTCCCAGCTTCCTGCTGCAGCCCAGACTCCAAACAACTCCAACAGCTGCCACAGTCTGACAAGTCTTTTGAACTCGGACAGTCCAGAATAATCCAAATCTTAAAAGGAGGCTAATCCCACAAAGACACCACTTAAAGCTCCACGCATCACAAACTTCCTGTTTCTCTGTGTTGTAGTTTATGCATTTGCTGGAGACATAAATTAAGCATTTTAAAATCAGTAATAACTATTCATAAAATGACTTTAATACTGTCCTGCAGATGTGTTCTTTCAAGAGCATGAAAAATATTTTTAAGATCTTTATATGTCCCCTGCCACCATCCTGTTTGAACCTCTGTATGGTAGGAAAGTGCTATGATCCCAATGCTACCGATGCATATCTCAGGAATAGGGGGATTGGCCCCTGGTCACACAAAAGCAGATTTAAAATAAACAGAAGGAAGTTCTTTGACACCGGATGTTATGGAGGCTGACAATTCAGACGGGTCCAAAAGAGGATTAGAGAAATTCGTGAAGGAAAGATCCATTACTGGGAATTAAACATGATAGCGGTGCTGCCCCCATATGAGGAAACCCTAGACCACTGAATGCTGGAAGCTGTAGGGAGAGGACAGGGGACAGATCAGTCTGGATAGGCCTTGCATATCTAGGATGTATTTAATGCCACTGTGATATACAGGGCACTGGCCTAGATGAAACTGTGGTCTGATCCTGTCTGACACTGACATTTTTATGTCATCTTTTGTAGACCTTGGAAATACACTTGCCTCTCAAGTCCCAGGTGAGAGTCCTGGTCACTAAGCCAGCCTGACTCGGACAGCTCACCACTCCTACCAGATCTAGCAACTCACATAGTCCTGCCCTCAACACATGCTATATATGTGGCAGCTATTTTGATTCCCATGAGAAGCAGCTAGTTTTAAGAAGTTTAGAAGTTTCACTTTTGCCTCCAGGAACCTCTCAGACCTGTATGAAAATTCTCTCAACAAGCTGGGTAAAAAACCAGGAACAGTAACACTGGATTGTCTGGATGTGACACAATGGGCAGTTCCAGCTGCTGTCTCAGTCACGTGTTGTCATGGCCCAGTGTTTATGCTGCGGGCCTCTGGTGAGGCTCTTGCAGAGGAGCTTCCCGCTATCAAGCCAAAATTTGATTTAGCTGCAGTCCCCTCTCGTTCCAGCCTCATGTTTTCAAGCTAGGACAGATCCTTGGCTGTACTCCCAGGGCAAACCTCCTATGAAAAGCTGCTTCGGTGTTCAAGGCTTCATGCCCAAGCACTGCTGTAGTTTAATTACACTTCATAATAGCCCACCGGTCAACATATGGAAGAGGGTGGTTCGTCTGATTCAGAAACCTGCCAGAAATACCTATAGTGGCAAGGGTCTTTCTCCAGGCATTACTCATTTACATCATCATTGAGAAGGGTTAGAGGCAAGTCATTTCTGATTTTGATTTGGGATTGTTCCAGTCTAATTGAATTATAGCTTGCCCTACTGTGCCCAAGGCTGACACAGAGACCTAGGTTCCATTCCTGGCTCTGCCACCAACCTGCTGAGGGACTTGGAGCAGGCCACAGCCCTTCCATGCATCTCAATTTCCCCAGCCATGGAATGGATACAAAGATACTGGCTTTTGTTTTAAAGGGCTTTTAGATTTGCTGATGAAAAGTGCTCTAAAAATGGTAGATGTTACTACAGTTGTTGGTTTAGAGTAAACACCAACACAATGCAACAAGGAATGGTGCCCATTAATGGTATACCCAAACAACATACCAAACAACCTATTTTCTTTGCCTGTGGCTTTTGTTATCCAGGCTAGAGCCTATATATACACTCATATCATTTATAAATAGCAATACTTCTTGACATGTGGTTCCTCTTCCTTCTCCTGCATCATCTCTCCCATTTGGCTCATTCTTATAAACTTTGGCAGGAAAGTAAAAGAACTTGACATTTCTGACATCACAATCCTCAGAAACAGGGTTAGCAGAACTCTACTGTGCCATGTATCAATGAATTCTTGTGTGGACTGGATAAATGTGGGAGCCCAAGCCAGGCTGATGCTAAGGGCTCCTTCCACTGTTCTGTATGTCAGAAATGGAACTACTGATGAAAGAAGAAAGGTAGGAGAGGAGGTGACCTGGGAGGAAGAAATCATACAATCTCAGGGCTGGAAAGTATCTCAAGGGTCATCTGGTCCTGCACTGTCCAACTGGCAGCCCATAGGCTGCACATGGCCCTTAAGCAGTTAACTTGCGGCCTCAGGGTTGTCCAACTGGGAGTCCTTAGGCAATACCTGTCTCTCTCACTGCTGTGCAGCAGGGCAGGGACTGGGAGTCCACCTGTACTTGTAAAGGAGGGAGGCCATAGGGTCCTGGCAGGGAGAGGGAGATGCATGCTGTCAGAGCTGATTTGGATCAGTGCCTCGACACAGTGGAACTTTCTAGCACAAGGCACGGTAAGGCAGGGGAAGTCTTGGCATGGTGAAGAGTTCCGGCGTGGATAGAGTTCCCGCCGAGGAAATGCAGATTTGCATAATACGATTGGCCGATGTTAAATTATTCCCACGTGGCGGCTGGCAATTGGCTCGCTAGCCGTATAAAAGGTTAGGGGCATTTCCGCCCTAGTTGGAGATCTCCGCGATTTCCCCTGGAGTGGAACTCCGGCAGCTTGATCACCTGCCAACGACTCCCCGTCGGCGAAGCCTTGCGACATATCCTCCGTGTTGGATGCCCAAGTTAGACCCAAGCTACCCGGTCTACAAGAGCTCCTCGATTAACAATTAGAGAATGGAATTGTTGCAACTACGATTGCCTGCACTGTATACAACTCTACAGTGTAAGTAAAGCTACCTCTGTTTTTTCCAATTGATACGTGTCTCATTTGTGCCTAATTCCGCTCCGGTGATAGAGAGTACCCATCACGGGATCGCAGCCGCAACCCCAGCTAGCGTTCCCAAGGACTCCTGATCCTCAATTCCCCCTTGGCCCCCACACATGCCATCACAACTGTAACCCATACAGTGGGAAGGGACCCTAGAGGCAAGGGCTGTATCTGCAATGTGCAGCCTGCACAGTATGTGGCTGTGGGGCTGCATGCAGGTACAACATGTAGCTCCCAGCTATGCCAAAGTTAGACAGCCATGACCTAATCCAACCCCCTGCAGGATGTGCAATTTCTGAACCATCCTAGACAGATGCTTGACCAGCTTTTTCTTGAAAACCTTCCAAAAAAAGAGATTCCATCATTTTCCTAGGCAGCTTGCTCCACTGTCCTACTTACTGCTCTTGCCATCAGGAAGTTTGCTCTGAGATTTCATCTAAATTTGTTTTGGAGAAGTTCAGGGTGAGACCTGCTGGGCAAGATCCTTAATGCAGAAGGGATGCAAGTGTTGAAAGAAGATGGGTCACAGGTGTGTCAGCAGAACACGGCTGGATTGCCCAGGACTCCTTCAATCCTGGGCCAGCAGAAGTATTCCAGGAACACAAAGGAAGTTCTTGATCAGTGGTGCTCAACCTTTTGGCCCTGTGGGCCAGATGAATAATGTAGGGCCCATCTGCAGGCTGGATTAGGCCCTAGGGCCTGACACTGCCCCCTCCTTGCTCCATGTGCCAGGACTGGGTTCTGGGAGCCTGGATCCACCCCTTTTCACCTCCACATGCCAGGATTTGGTCCTGGGGGGTCAGCACTGCCCTCTTCTGGACCTGCCGGTTGGAATTTGGTGCTGGATCCAACATGTAGGACCTAGGGCTCCACATGGAGTGTTTCTAGCAGGGGAGCAGTGGCACCACTGCCAAATTTCCAGACCTGTGGAGAGCCTCACAAACCAAATAACATGGGCTGGAACTGGCCCATGGGCCAGAGGTTGAGCACCCCTGCTCTAGACTGTTTCTGCTTGGTTTCCTCACTTGACCTGAGCAAGGGCATCAGAATCTAACTTTTCATTAGCCCATGTCAATTTGCTACCTATGCAACAGTAAACTGAATACTTCTGTACCCACCACAGAGGACCATCAGATAGTGATGTTGTTGTTGCCAGTACCAAGGAGGATGTTGCTGATTCACTTCATGTTTCAGATTTCTATTGTTTGGAAACCGAAGAGCACTAAAATGGATACTAGCTATTTTGTCTTTAGCTCATCTCTGCTTGCAAAGCAGCACCAAATCACCTACTTTAGCTGGCTATCCTGAATACTGCCATTTAGCCATGGCATTTAAAGATGTCTCTGGCAGCCTTTGCAGCCAGCACTGAGCTCTTTGCTGCACTTGCTATGCTGCTAGCTATAGCCAAAGTCTGTTGTTCAGTACTAGCCCAATTAGGTCTTCAGAACATACAGTTCCTGCAGTGTAGACATAGCCTAAATCCCTTTTGTGCTGCCTGATCCAGGTCAATATGGCTAAGACTGAGGCCCTGTGTGTACAAAGAGCCCGTGGGCCAGCACAGGCAATATGGAGTTTCCCTGACACAGAGACAGTGGTAACCCTGACCTCTGAGTAATGGTCAAGATTCTTCCGTTCCTTTTACTGTTCAAAGGATTGTCCAATTCTTAGGTGACACAGTTTGTGTGATTTGCTGCAGGCATCACCATAAGTAGGAGGGAAAATCTCCTGCAAGGTTCCTGATGGGAACACTACTTGTGCTGGGAAGTGGACAAATGACTAGAAAGGAGTAAATATTGCTCATGGATGCAGAGGTGAAATCAGGAAGGCCAAATCACAATTGGAGTTGCAGCTAGCAAGAGACATGAAAGGTAGCAAGCAAGGTTTCTACAAGTATGTTAGCAACAAGAGGAAGATCAGGGAAAGTGTGGGTCCCTGAATGGGGGGGGACAGCCTAGTGACAGATGATGAGGAAAATAGACTAATAGATTCATAGATGCTAGGGTCGGAAGGGACCTCAATAGATCATCGAGTCCGACCCCCTGCATAGGCAGGAAAGAAT
>NW_005843446.1:19897-34406 GCF_000455745.1 Alligator sinensis
GCCTGAGTTCATTGAAATCAGCTTTCCTAAAGTCTAGCACTTTCACCCTACTAGTTACCTTACCCACTCGACGTCTTATGGTGAATTCTATTATTTGGTGATCACTGTCCCCCAGGTGAAAGACTGAATGCTTTTTTCACCTCGGTCTTCACAGGCAAGGTCAGCCCCCAAACTACTGCACCTGGCAGCACATTTTGGGAAGGAGGTGAGCAGATGACAGTGGCAAAAGAACAGGTTATGGACTATTTAGAAAAGCTGGATGTGTACAAGTCCCTGTGGCTGAATGAGATGCACCCGAGGGTGCTGAGGGCGTTGGCTGATGTGATTGAACAGCTGCTGGCCATATCTTTGAAAACTCATGGCAATCGAGAGATGTCCTGGACAATTGCAAAAGTGCAAATATAGTGCCCATCTTTAAGAAAGGGAAGAAGGAAGATCTTGGGAACTACAGACTAGTCAGCCTCACCTCAGTCCCTGGGAAAATAATGGAACAGGTCCATAAGGAATCGATTTCTAAGCACTTGGAGAAGAAGAAGGGGATTAAGAACAATCAGCATGTTCACCAAGGGCAAGTCATGCCTGACCAACCTGACAGCCTTCTATGATGAGATGACTGGCTCTGTGGATGTGGGGAGACCAGTGGGCATGATACACCTTGACTTTAGTAAGGCTTTTGATACGGTCTGCCACAACATTCTTGCAAGTAAGCTAAGGAAGTAACAGGTTGAATGAATGGACTGCAAGGTGGATAGAAAACTGGCTGGATCATCAGGCTCAGAGAGTAGTAATCAATGGGTCGATGTCTAGCTGGCAGCCAGTATCAAGTGGAGTGCCCCAGGGGTCAGTCCTGGAGCTGGTTTTGTTCAATATCTTAATTTATGACCTGTAGGATGGGATGTAGAGCACCTTCACCAAGTTTGCTTATGACACCAAGCTAAGGGGGCAGTAGTAGATATGCTGGAGGGAACAGCTAGGATTCAAAGAGACCTCGACAAATTGGAAGAGTGAACCAAAAGAAATCTCATGAGGTTCAACAAAGACAAATTCAAAGTCCTGCACTTAAGACGGAACAATCCCACACACCAGTACAGGGTGGGAACTGACTGGCTAAGTAGCAGCTCTGCGGAAAAGGACCTGTGGGTTACAGTGGACTATAAGGTGTGCCCTTGTCGTGAAGAAGGCTAACAGAATGTTGGACAGCATTAGTAGGAGTGTTGCCAAAAAATTGAATGAAATGATTATTCCCCTCTATTCGGCACTGGTGAGACCACATCTGGAGTACTGTGTCCAGTTTTGGGCCCCTCACTACAGAAAGGATGTGGGCAAATTGGAGACAATGGAGGACTGAGAAAATGGTTAGGGGGCTGGGGGACATGACTTCTGAGAAGAGTCTGAGGGAACTGGGCTTATTTAGTCTAGACAAGAGAAGACTGAGGTGGGATTTAATAGCAGCCTTCAAATACCTGAAGGGAGGTTCCAAAGAGGATGGAGCTGGATTGTTCTCGCTGGTGGCAGATGACAGAACAAGGAGCAATGGTCTCAAGTTGCAGCAAAGGAAGTTTAGGTTAGATATTAGGAAAAACTCTCTCAGTAGGAGGGTAATAAAGCACTGGAACAAGTTACCCAGAGAGGTGGTAGAATCTCCATTCTTGGCGGTTTTTAAGACCCAGATAGACAAAGCTTTGGCTGGGATGATCTAGTTGGGGCTGGTCCTGCTTTGAGCAGGGGGTTCGACTAGATGACCTCCTGAAGCACCTTGCTACCCTAATTTTCTATGATTCTAAGTCCCCACTTCTCACATCCTCTGACACAAAGGATGCAGGACAGAGGAGAAGGGGAGGGGAAGTGGCCAAAATACAATGAACTCCAGGTATCACCAGCCAAGTACAATGTCTAGGAGACTACTGACAGTTAGTACAAGTTAGAATGGCTTTGGAGCTGCTCTAACATGCCCAGGGCTGAAAATAAGGGAGTTAGAAGTAGTGCCCTGAAAGCTTCCTCTTCTATTGCATCCACAGTCTACTCCATTTGCTATATCCTAGAGTGTTAATAATTCCCTGAAGATCAAGCCCTGCAAATGCAACGGTAAATACAATACCTTCTCTTTACAGTAGTCTAGAAACAACATACATGAACTTTACAACACTTCAAATGGCTGTCAATGTTTTGATGGATGTGCAAGGCTTCAGGACCAGGCTGACCTTTTAAAGCTTCATGTTCAAAATACTTTGAAATTAGAAATAGTAAATTTAAAAAAACCTTTTTAGAAAGCTTTTCTGACAATTAGTTTCAAGAGGACAAGGGGAAAAAAAGGGAAGGGAAAAATAACTCAGAAAATTAATTCTTAACATGGCATCAGACCTTGGCAATTAGTTTTGATCTAGAGATACGGAAGCTTTCAAGCCAACAAGCCAAAAACTCATTTGAGATGGTCTTCACTGCAATCCACTTAAATCCACATCTAGCAAGTTACTGGGAAACTCCACAAAGGAAGGTGAACAGGTGAGGCTGATGGCAATTTAAATCTCTTATGAACCCCCAAATAAAGTCCTGTTGTAAGTGCAGTCTGTGTTGCAGGTACAGTATGAGAGCATGATATTCTAAGAAAGCAATTATATTAAAGCTCAGGGAAGCCAAGAAATTCAGATGTGCAACAGGGAGGCAACAGACGAATATAAAAGCAGGAAAGCTCCAAGATCTGTACCATTAAACAGGGCTCTTAAGCCTTGCAGTGCAAGAATGTCTCTTAGACTAAACTGATGGTTCCCAAACTCTGACAGATTGCACACCACCAATTTAAAATGATGCGACCTTAAGTACCACCAGCAAACTTTTGTCATATAAAGTAATTATAATAATTCTGTTAACACGTACCACTTACAGGTTGTCTGCGTACCAATGGTGGTACCCATACCACAGATTGGGAACCGCTGGACTAGATTGTAAAGGAACAGCCGGCCCAAAGACAGCATTGTCAGGAATCTGGCTTTATTAGAGAAATCACATGGCCTTCATCAGGAGACAGACTCTACTAGAATACAGGCTGCTTCTCCAGCTTTTGTTATCTTGCTTTTCCAGTCTCTATTACATTGTGGAAAATAAAGGATCATTCATAACCAGACTGAAAATTGCCTAAGAATAGATGTATATTGCAAGGAAGGTGGCTGGAAGTTCTGGCACTGGGAGATTAGCAGATGAATGGAAATTACATGGATGATCTATTTTCTAGGGGCTGTTATACTGAGAGCTAGCAAGGTGGGGCGGCAGGAACAGAAGTGAACCAAAGACAATCACAGAGCATATTAAAGCCGATGAATACCAACCACCCTTTTCAATGCTCAAGGAGCAATCAAGACCCTAGATGTAGTGTGGCAGGCTGGCCAGTGGGCTTACTGGCAGCCTGGACTGTTAGCTTGAGCCCAAAGGACTTGGGCTGCTTTGGTGGAGACAGATTTTCCTTCCTCCCAAATCAGGGGAAAGCAGAGGGAAGGCAGCTCTGCCCTGACCCAGGGGCAAGGTGAAAGAGAGGACCTGAAAGGGAACTAACCCTTCAGGGTTCCTCATTGGTCCATTTCCAGTCTGGGGCAGAGCCTGCAGAGGGAATAAAAGCCCACGTGCCAAGCACATGGGCAGCTTGGACGAGGGACAATGAAGAAGGGCTGTGAAGAGCTGGCTGAGATGAGAAGCAGGGTGGAGCAGTTCCTCCAGAAGCTCCCTGAAGATGCCATCGCTGAACGGGGAGTGGCAAGCAGCTGTGTCCCCTGCCCCACTGTGGAGGGAGCCACAACAACAGTGCACAGGCTGGTGTATGGAGGGTCTGGGAGCGGACGGGACCATACAAGGTCCTGCTGCACAAGGCAGTGCGGGTCTCCAACCCCCCTGTACGAGGCATGGGCAATGGTGCACAGGCCAGTGCATGGAGGATCCGGGAGCAGATGGAACCTCAGCCACTGCACGAGGCAGTACGAGTCTCCAATCCCCCTGTACGAGGCAGGTGCAATGGTGCACAGGCTGGTGCATGGAAGGTCCAGGAGGAGACAGGATGGCAGCCGCTGCATGAGGCAGTGCAGGTCTCCAACCCCCTGCATGAGGCAGGGGTGACAGTGCACAGGCCACTGCATGGTGCCCAGAGCAGAGAGTGGGAGAGGCGCATGAGGCAGCTGGGGCCCCCTCACAGCAGGAGGAGATGCCTCGCCCCTGGAGACAAGTCCAGCCCCATCAAGCCACAGGGAGTCATGAGTCACCCAGGAGGGGGATTCCCACAGGGGAGGAGGGCCCTCCACCCATTGCGGGTGACTGAGGGGAAGCCTCTGATTGGTGGAGGACAATTTGCCCTGGGGTGTAGAAAGGAATTCAGGGCTCCTGCTTGCCAGGGGGAAATTCCCAGGTTAAGGGCCCTGCCAGCTCAGTAACAAAAGCAGGGTTAAGGGTGCCCTATAGGGTGATGAGGTCCCCTGCCAGGCTGTCACTTCTTTGTTGGGCACAGCTGTTGTGCCACTGTTGTATTCTGTTCTCTCTTCCCCTATGCTGTTGGGATCCTTGTTGTAAACTCTGCTCCCTATTATTGTACTTAAAGAAAAGAATAAGCTGCCCTGTATTAGTATTTATTGTATAGAGTATTGTATGCAAATGTGTTGTATTTGATGTACCCCTTTTGTGAATATTTAATTATTGATTCATCACCGCCAGACATATTGTTATTGGTCTGTCAATTAACCCCTGTTTTATCCCTCTCAGGCCTGGAGGGCCCTGAATGAGGGGCAGGGGCTACAGTCTAACCCAGAGAGGCCACTGGAAACCAGGCCTCTGGGTTAATTAGCGGGTGTTCAGGTAAATTCATAACTGTGAATATATATGTATATATATAAGTTAGTGATTATACATTGTAAACTCTTTTATAAAATTAAACCTGTATATAGTTAAGATTCACTGAGTGGCCTAGCTCTCTGCTCTGTAGGAAGAGGAGGCGAGCTGCATACAGCTAGGCAGCTGTGCCTCCCCCAGCATACCTGCACCCGCTGACATCCCTTTGGAGAGGGGGTACCTTTCTGCGTACCACTCAGGTTACACGTAGTAAAAACAGGAGTGGTGACTGCCCAATCCTGGTTGGACCCCTGTTAGCCGAGGGGTTTCCCTGTTTGCAAAGACAGGGGCTAGGATGTTGGTTGTAGGTTCCATGCACAGGAAAGGGAGAACCAGCAGAGAGAGGATAAGCAGTGCATGAAGCAGAGAAACTGGACTAATTGGGGCTAGAACTCTCTGGAGGGACAGATGTAGGGACTCCTGAGCCTCTTGTGGCATTTGTTTCTACTTGTGTTCAGGGGGAAAAGACTGTGCTTGCATTTTTGGTAAATAAATAAGATTTCACCAAGAATATACATTGATGGTTGGCTTCTCATCCTTGAGGGAAAAACCCTTCAAGAGCCCTAAGTCTGACTAATTGCTCAGGCCATAGCAGCAACAATATTATATGTTGTTTTCTGGTGTCTGAGTTTGGCTGTCCTTAATGTCCATTTCACAGAACGCACCACCAGAGTTAGCTGTTGGGGCTGGCTGAAGTACTTAGGACCCTAAAAAATCCACAGGCTTTGACTTACCCTTTAATTGGCATGTTACTTTTCAATCCTTAATTGGGAGAGGAAGGACAGCCCAGTGGTAAAAGGGCTTGCCAGGCACCTAGGAAACTTGGAATCAATGCCCTGCGCTACCTAACCCCTGACATCATGTGCTGCCCTAGGCCACTTCTTGACCTAAGTATTTGCTCACCTGACAGAGTGCAGGCTGAACTGATGCTTGTTCACTAATGGCAACTCATCTGGAGCACTGGAGGCACATCCTGTCAGCATACAGGGCCACATCTTCAGCTGGTGCAAGACAGCATTGAATTCAATAGAGCTTCCCCAGTTTACACCATCTGGAACCAGGCTTTCTGTGGGTGTGTCTACACATGCAAATGCTGTGGGGTGGGTTTACTCTACAGTAAATTATTTTAGAGTAAACCCATACTGGGCATGCATCTACACGTGTGGGGATGCAGGAGCAGATTTGCTGCTCGTGGCAATAGTCTGCTCCTGCCCTCTCTGGCCCTGCAGCAACCAGGGAGAGCTCTAGACTCCCCATGGAGGGTAGCCCAGGGGCTGGTGGGGAGCATGGGACCAAGAGACAGGAGACAGCTGTCTCCAAGCAGGGGCTGGGAGATGGCTGTCTGCCCCCAGGAGCTGCCTGCTGCCAGGGAGGGGTCTGCCACCAGAGCCCGGGCAGGGACAATGTCCCCCTGCCCCAGCAACAAGGAGCTCTCAGCCCCCACCCCACAACTGTGATCGGGGAGTGGGTGCTGGGGAAACTGTTTCCAGCCCCACTCCATGATCTCAGGGTGGGGGCTGGGAAGCCTGTTCCCAGTCCCAGCTCCATGATCACGTAGCTAGGGCTGGGAACAGGCCCCCTAGCCCCCGTCCTATGATTGCAGAGCTGGAGCTGGAAACAATCTCTCCAGCCCTTGCTCCGTGATCATGCTTGGGGAGTGGGGGCTAGGAGCTCCCTGAAGCCTGGGCACAGGGACATAGTCCCTGCCCAAGCTCTGTGGCAGAGCCTACTCCAGCAGCAGGTAGCTCCCACAGGCAGGGAGCAATCTCCCACCCCTGCTGCCCGACTGAGCAGAAGCAAGTTTGCTTTTAGTTTGCCATCTATATGTGCTGGATGGCACAGTAACTAATCACAAGTAAATTTGCTACTTGTATTTGCAGGTAGCAAATTTACTTGCGATTAGAGCAAATTACTTTGCAGTAAGCATTTGCATGTGTAGACGGTGACACTTATTGTGCAGTAATTTGCTCTAATCTCGAGTAAAGTGTCTCGCGTAGATATGCCCTGTTTGTAGCAGCTGAATTCTTCCTGCTTCTGGAATAGGCCTGACAGAACACAACCCCTTAAAATTTTCTTGCTGGGTTAGAAGTTCCTAGTCTGCACGATGTATCATGGGCTCCCTGATAGATCTGAGCAAACTGAACACCAATTGGTATTTAGACTTAACATTACCATCAGCTACACTTGGCCTTCTACAATACCTTCCATCTGTCACCCCCAACTTGCATACACGCACCATTGGTTATCCATTTCTCTCTGCTGGGGCTCTTGCTGTTTTAGTCCCAAGTATATCATAGGTTCAAAGTAAAAGAAAGCCAATCACTTCAACATCCTGCTGCTCTTCCAGACACCAGTCCCTTCACAGTCATGTGGCCGTTCCTACAGGCAAGCCCACCAGACACCAATCACTTGCTGATTCACCCCTTTGCCAAGGCCCACTGTGAGGGCAGATGCACACAAAAAAAATAAGCTTTCAGCGGGAAGAAAATCACAGTGGAGCCCAGGCCTAGGCAGACCTGCCTGCCACCCTCATCGCTTTAATGAGAGATTGCCTACTCTGATTATAACAAATAGTTCAAGCTACTTTGGCTCTCAGCCCTAGACACTTGTCTGACCTGATCATGAAACTGCTGGTATTTTGTCTTTGGGGCAATTGTTTGTGCCTGTTTCAGCATCTGTAACTGTAGCTGTGTTGTTGCCTTGGATGCATTTCCTCATTAGTGTTTCCCACACTTCTTCCAAATCCCCTACAGCTGCTTTTGGCCAGGTTGGCCACTCACTCCTTCAGAGCAGGTACTGATGCTGACTCAAGAAGTACCTGGATGCCTGGTTTTGAGGCCCCTTTCTTTTAGTTCTTATACAATACCTTTTGAGCTAGCCCTTTAAGAAGGTTGGCAATAAACCTCATCTGTGCTGTTTCTAGCTTGCATCTCCAGGTGAAGGAAGTGAGTCCAGCAGTGGGCAGGATGCAAAAATGTGACACAGAAAGGGTGGCCGCTGCTGAATTAGCAAGAGATACCTAGGAGATAACAGAGAGAGTTGGAGTTTCCAATGGAATTGTTTTTCCTATTAGAAAATATTGATTTGATGAAATTGAAATGTTGTGAAGAATCTATTTATGGAATTGAAATTTCTGAGAAGTGGCTGAAATTTGTTATATATGAACTTTGTTATATTTTATATATTTTATATATTTATTATATTATATGTTATATTAAATTAAATAATAATAATTGTGGAAGGTCAATGGCAGGCCATCTAGAACCGAGGCATCTCCCTGCTGATTCTAGTGTTTCTTCCTTCATAAAAAATTTCCTACCATGCCTTTGATGTTATGGGAGACAGATGTTCAAACACTCTTGGGAGATGAGGGTTGTTATAGGCTCAAGACATTGGTTGGACTTCACAGGGCTCCACCATCCCCATACCTTGCCCTAACCACACCAGGTGTTCTGGGCGTGTTGTTGCTCACCTCTGAGGCCGTTGTTCTGGCCACAATCTAAAGGACCCCTGTCCGGAGTCGTCTTCTTAGTTTGGCTACTTGTCCCATTCTTCCCTGAATGGGTCCCAACACAGCTCTTTCTTACCTCTAAACCCACCCTTATCTTCAGAGTAGGGACGGATTCACTCCCTCCTGGGGAGTAACTTCACCCGTATCTCTATCTTCTTCCAGGTTCCCAGAGTGGTTACCTTCACCCCCTGAGGCTGGACTCACCGGACAAGCAGCTTCCTCATCTCCTGCGCCAATTCTTCTCATTCGAGAACATCCTTCACTGGTTCTCTCCAGGTAAGTCAGGGGACCAGAGCTCTCCCTTAAGCTCTTGGGTCGGTTTTCTTCCTCTATGATCTCATCTGGCTTCTTCTCCTCTGGTCTCCCCTTCTCTTTGTAACCCGGGCAGTACTCCAAGAGGTACCCCCTCTCCAATTGGAGGGATCAAAGCAGGTGCACAAGCGCTGTGGGAGGTGTAGGGACTCTCCTCCCCCTATAGAGCAGAGCCACACCACCAATGGGAACTTAACCATATACCTTTTCATGAGAGAACAGTATTGGGAACATAACAGGCATAAACCCGGGGGTATAGGGGACACTACAACGCCCCGAGGGGGCAGGATTCAACAAAGGTTAGACACTTACAATCATAGACATCCAGTTGACGAGACAGGGTTAACAAAATATAAAACACAAACAGCACAACAAACAATACTGGTTGGTGAAATATAAAAGGCACAAAATACAAAATGTCAAAGAACATAGGGCCTAGGTACCTGGAGGGGGAGAAAGGGGAAGACACAATGGCCCCTTTCCACTGCAACAAGGATTTCTCCCTGTTACTTCACTCACCCCAACTGGGACTCTGAACTTGGATCTCCCACATGGTAGGCAGAAACTCTACCACACAGACACTAGAGCTAGTACTGTGCCAAGCTGCTAGGGGTCTTGACATTCCCGGAGCCCCAGCATCACGTCGCACTTCCTGGCCTCTTATTGGAGGAGCTGGAAGCAGAGCTGGGAACCTCTCAGGTCGCTGCTCAGATCCTTGCTGGAGCTGGGGAGCCTCTCTTCTGGGGCAACTGCATCCACCCCGATGGCTCAGCTCTTGCCAGCTCTTTGAAACTCCTTCCTTGTGGCCCCTCACTGGCCTCCCCTGAGTCAGCCGCGCTGCCCCTTTTATCCCCCTCCTGGTGACCCAAGGGACCAATCACGGAACATGAACAGTGAGTCTCTGGGGCATGATTGGTGAAGAAAGGGAATCCCAAGTCCTCCAATCATCTTTTACCCTTTCAAAACCCCTGGGCTAAGTCACTGCCAGCTAGCCCATCACATCTTCCTCTGACCCCAGGTTGCCCTCCCGACATCCCTTAAAAATCCCTTTTCTCCAACTGGGTCCACCGTGGCAGCCTCCTATTCACTGCCTGCTTAACCCAGCGGTTTCTTCTTGTCCTCTTTGGCATGGTCTCTTTCCTTCCCCCTTGGCCATGCCGGTTCCCTCCCTCTGGGTTTGAGCCCTGGCAGCTGAGTTTGCTGTGGCAGCCTTTGATCTGCCGCAACCCCAGCCAGCTCCTTTAATTGTCTGTGCCACAGAGTTCTTCCCATCCATGCTTGCCATGGTTCTTCCTGCATCTCGGGGTGAGTTTTTTCTTCTTTTTTTCTCTTTCTGCCTGGTGTTCCCATGGCAGGGTATTTCAGTTACCCTGTTACAATAATATTATATATGACCCCTATAATATATTGTCCTAATATAATAATTATATAATTTAATAAATGTTACAGGCAGATTTCCTGAAATAGGACAAAAATTGGTCCCAGAAATTTTTTTTACAAAACAAAATATTTCAAACAAATCTTTCATACTACTATACTCCATCATCATCATCATCATTTAGATGTATATCCCAGATGTATCTGGAAAGGCTCATATCAGTCTTCCTCAATGAAAATGTTAACACTGGAAGGAGAGAGAGAACTGGCATTGGCCAGCAAGTTAGGGACACTGCAGGGCCCCCATCCCCCTGCTCTACCTGTAGCAAGTTAAAAGGTGTTTTTGATGTTTCAGGCATTATGCCTGGTACTTGGCATGAGGGTTGTTCCTGGAGTTTTTAAGAATAGGTTAGACAATGACTTGTCTAGGATGCTCCTTCCTTAGGCAAGGGGGTGGGCCTAGATGACCTCCAAGCCCTACTTTTCTTTGATCCTATGTCTTCTGACACTTTTTGAAGGTGTTCTTAAGAATATTTATTAAAAGGATTGAAATTTAAGTCACCAAATTAGCAATGACATAAGCCATATTCCTGCAAGTGCTTTTGCTTGGGCCTCATTTCAAGCATAGGATGTCACAGTGCTTGGTAATGAAGTAGGTAAGTAGGTAGTGTCGGTATCTATTACCATGGGAAATAATATTTAATTTTTGGTTTCCTGGGAAACTTAATAGTTTGATGCTTAGCTCCAGTTTGAAATAAAAGAGGAATCTTGAGACAGCCAGAACTTCATTCTTTGCTGTAAACTTTTAAAAGGCTGTCTTATTCTTATCAAAATGTCTCACTATATCATTCCTTTTTTACCACCTTAATTCTCTTTGTAAGTTTGTACTGTGCAAACTCTTGAGCTCTTTATACATTTTTAACCTCCTTTTAAGTTGCTCCAAAGATTTTTGTGGTCTTCAGTAGGCTTTGGACTAGGCCCCAAGTGTATGGAATGCAGGTCATTTCAATTAGCACAATTAAAACCTTTATACAGCAGCACAAAATTATTTGGGTTGCTTATTTTATACATTTGACAGCAAAGCTAATGTCTGCATTTTAGTATACCTCATTAATCCTGTCCTAGGTGTATTGTATTCAACTTCTTGCCATGAGTCTGACTTCCTGAGAAGAATTATGCCTAATGGGCACATCCACACATGCAGGCACGTGCACTTGCAGCAGCTCAAGTAGGAGTGGCACAAATATGTGTTAGAGCTTTTTGCCCCATGCATGTGCCTGAACATGCAATTTGGTATGGGGCAAATTGTACCACTTGGGGCAAATTGACCCTGCCCAGCTCCTCCCAGATTTTCAGCCAGGGGGAGCTAGAGCCTGGAGCCAGCACCTGCACTGGCCTCAGCAATATAAAAACCTGCCCTGGCAAGCAGTTCAGGGCTACTTGCCCTCAGGAGCTTCTGAGAGGAAGGTGGCCATGCCCCTTCCTGTCCCAGGCTGCTGTTGCTAGTTGCTGCAAGCTTGGTCTCAGGAGCTTCTAGGGAGAAGATGGGCAGGCCCTTTCCTGCCTCTGGCTACTGCGAGCTGCTGGCTTGGTCTCAGACCTTTTGGGGGTAAATTGGCCACACCCCTTTCTGCCTTGGGCTGCTGATATTGCTGCCCCCCCCCAGGGGTCCTCTGCTGCACACCACTGCCCCCCCTCAGAGAGGAGCTCACCCTAGCACTGCACCCCAGCTTTTGCACCCCTGTTCCAGGCTGCTGCCCAGCCCACCACCAAGTTGCGGTCAAGAGACAGCCTGGGGAGAAAGCCTGGGCTGCTTGTGGGCCCCTCCCCCACCATCACTGCAAGAATCAAAAAGTGCCTTGCCTGCCCCAGCTGCTGTGGCAGGCCACCCCCTGCCTTCACCTCCACTTTCACCTGAAGCACACCCTGAGTGGCTGAATTGGACAGCTACTACCATCACTGCTGTTGCTGCTGCCATTGTACTGCTGCTGCCCCCTCTCAGGAGAGAGGGAGATTCCCTGCTGCACCACCTTGCACCACACTTGCACTGGATTACTCCCTAATTGACTGATTGCTCCTGCCTTCCTCTAGACCCTGCTTTGTCTTTTCTGCCTATTGCTCTGCTGCTGAGAGCCTGGCTGGAGGCCTGAGGGGCTTCTGGACTGATCTTCAACAAGCAAAGCCCCTCCACCGCTCCAGCCATCTCTTACATCTGCTTCAGCAGCCTTCCCTGTGTGTTTTTGCCCTTGTGTGATAACTCCTGTGCACAGTAGTCGTAGGGCTCCAGCTGGGAGATAAGGATCTCCCAGCACTGGCCCTGCCACCACAGAGCTGGTACTGGAACATAAGGATCTCCCAGCCCCCTTGCTCCCCAATTACCATCTTGGAGAAGGAAGCTTGGAGCTCCCTGCTGCTGGGGCAGTGGGACATCTCCCGCCTCCTGGTGACCAGCTACACAAGCACTACTGCACAGTAACTACTTGCAAGAAAATTTGCTACTTGCATTTGCAGGTAGCAAACTTACTCAGGATTAGTGAGGTTTACTGCGCAGAAAGCATGTGCACATGTAGACACACATGCTTAGTGCACAGTAAATTATGCTGCTTACCAGTAAAGCATCTCTTGTAGACATACCCTGTGGTGTTGTAATGTGCTGCCATGTATAACTCTTTCATTTTCTTTTCTCATTGAAGTAGTGAGAAGATAAACCAAGTACAATGGATTGATGACCTATTGGATGCAATGCAACCTTTCTCCCCCACCCCACCCCACCCCACCCCCATCTCAAACCACACTGTTGTATTTATTATAAACTTACCAGGAAGATCATTGTCATGTTATATATTGCATAAGTGGGGAATGGTACCTGCTTGTCTTATCACTTTTCAGCCCTGACCACTGAATTTGTTTTGGGGGATTTATTGTAGCTAAAAGGAATGGAAAAATCAAACATGAGACACCACCTGAGTAACAATGAAGAGTAGGAGGATTTTAATTAACCTGTTCAAGTGACCACCTCTGCTTCCTATGGCTGTGCACAGAAATGCTTTTAATGGGGTATTTGATGAGGAGGGGGCATGTAGGTGCTCACTGAGAGAGTGGAAGAGAGAATGCTTTCACAGATCCCCCAGGTTTATGCTGGTCTCTGCTAACAAGGCATGGGAGAAGTTTAATTGGATTCAGCAAACTTTGGAACTGCTGGGCCTGGCTCTTCAAAAGGAGCCATCCAGCGAGTTTTTATTTCTTAGAGGCAGAGTGGAGCCTGGCACGTCTGATGATGCCTGATAGAGTTATCAAGCCATGGCATAAACGAGAACTCTGGAGACCCGCTACCTTGCAGGATGAGCCAAGAAACAGATGAGAGGGATTACTCAGCAGGCAGTCAGACAATGCTGTGGAAAAAAGCAGAGAAGGGAGGGGTCAGCAGTGGACAATTTCCAGCAGGGGGAAAAGTATCAGAGCCACAGCTGCCTTTTCCTGTGCTGTTGGCATGATAGGCAGGACTGTGCCCAGCTGTATCTTTTATTGTAGAGCAGATGCTTGGCCTGACAATGAGGATTTCTCACTAGAATACATCCTTTTTTTACCTCCTCAGCTTCTGAGCTATATTTGAGATATACCCACAGCATCTGGAAACATTGTAGCTGTTTCCCTGGCAAGAGGGAAAATTGCATAATTGGCTGGGTTCTTGGGGCAGCTCAAGGCTGGAACCAGCTTCCTGGCAAAGCACATTGGATGAAGAGTGGACTGTGCATATGTGGCTATGAGAGATAGTTAGCCGTGTTGCTCTAAAGCCAGGCAGAAGTCAGGGTAGACTTACACCTTTATAGACTAACCTAAATGGGATCTATATAGAGCATAAGCTTTCATGAACTCAAGTTCATTTCATCAGAGCGGAGTATGAAGTGGAGTGAGTAATATGAATACAAAAGGGGAGAGGCACAGTGCTGTGAGAAGCAAAGAACCCATAGGAACAAAAGGTGTCACAAAAATCAGTCCAGATAATGGGATAGGAATCCATTGTCCCTGTTTAAACCAGGCACAACACAAGCCAGTCTGTGGCTGATTTCTTGTTCTGCCATTTCCCGTTCAAGCCAGTTTTTAAATGTTTGCTGCCTGCGAACAGCAATCCTGAGGCCAGCAATGGAAGCAAGGCTTGCAACCAGGAGTGTTACTGAGTGGGCAGTGACAGGAGCAGCAATCCTGGGTGCTTTCTTTGTGGGGGTGGGAGGGTGTAAAAACCACTATTGCCACAGGGGCAGCGGATCAAATGGCCATGCTTGGCATGCCAGGAGCTGGTGCTGCCCCAGGCATTATGCAGCTGTACTGTTACACCTCTGCTTGCAGCAACACATTTTGAAGAACAGCACAAGGTGACTTTGGTAGGAATTCAGCCTGATGAGAAATCAAAACAGACCTGAATAGAATATACGCGGCAGTTCAGCA
>NW_005843446.1:34416-43133 GCF_000455745.1 Alligator sinensis
ATGCCATTTGTAGTTGCACAGCTCTTGTCTTGGTTTAAACTAGGCACAGATAAAAGGTGCTGAAGTGACCTGAGGGCCAATATTCTTCTGGACTGAGAAGACGGGAAGGCTCCTGTCCCCACATATAGTTCATCTGAAGGTAACATCCTACCAACACCCATACTCAAGGCTCTTAGAAATCATAGCATCTTAGAAAATTAGGGTTGGAAGAGACCTCAGGAGATCATCTAATCCAACCCCCTGCTCAAAGCAGGAAAGCCGTGGTTCAGCTCAACACACTGAGGCTGCCAGACCTCCATTGAGTCTTAGGATTTGGCCCTGGGGCTCCTAGTGGGATATGCAGGGCTCCTAGTGGGATATGCCAACCCTGGTTGAGAGGAAACTCTGTCCTCCTCACATTTCAGGATGGTAGTTTCTGAACACAGAGGGGCAGCCAGCAGGTGGGCAAGGAACTTGCAAGACGACATTTTCAGAAAAGCAGAACCACAGCTACAAAAATTCCCTTCCTCCATCCCTGCAACATTCTCAGTCCTGGAGAGCTCAAAGTTCAAGAGATGTCCCAGAAGAAAATGAAAACAGAGCTGTTTTGTGCTACAGCAGCCATCTCCTGGCCTACAGCTTGCTTTTGCTTTCAAGCAGGGAGGCTCAGAGAGAAAGCATCACTAAGGAGTCCCTCTAACACTTTTCATCAGATTCCTTATACTGAAGGATTGAGGCCATAACCAGATAAGCAGGGCTGCTGGCAGGAAATAAAGGAGATCATCTAATCCAACCCCCTGCTCAAAGCAGGAAAGCCGTGGTTCAGCTCAACACACTGAGGCTGCCAGACCTCCATTGAGTCTTAGGATTTGGCCCTGGGGCTCCTAGTGGGATATGCAGGGCTCCTAGTGGGATATGCCAACCCTGGTTGAGAGGAAACTCTGTCCTCCTCACATTTCAGGATGGTAGTTTCTGAACACAGAGGGGCAGCCAGCAGGTGGGCAAGGAACTTGCAAGACGACATTTTCAGAAAAGCAGAACCACAGCTACAAAAATTCCCTTCCTCCATCCCTGCAACATTCTCAGTCCTGGAGAGCTCAAAGTTCAAGAGATGTCCCAGAAGAAAATGAAAACAGAGCTGTTTTGTGCTACAGCAGCCATCTCCTGGCCTACAGCTTGCTTTTGCTTTCAAGCAGGGAGGCTCAGAGAGAAAGCATCACTAAGGAGTCCCTCTAACACTTTTCATCAGATTCCTTATACTGAAGGATTGAGGCCATAACCAGATAAGCAGGGCTGCTGGCAGGAAATAAATAAGGACCCTAAGCTTTGAGTCTCTCTTGCCAAGAACTCAGAGTTGTAAAAAGATGTGAGGGTGGCTCACTCCTCAATAGGTGGCAAACCATGTGCAGTAGCTCTTTGCTTAGGTGCATGGCAATGAAAGCCCACTCTTTTCTAGTGTCCCTTGGTGGAGAAAGGTCTGGATCACTTCTCCATGACCCAGCACTCAGGAAGACATAACATAGATGGTCCCCCTCCTCCTCTGCCTCATCCGTGACAATGACAGTACATATAGGACCTACTCACACATCAGGGGTCCCTAGAAAAGTGGCCAGGGTGTTTAGTCAATGTGAACCAGGAGCCATGGGTCACCATGTCTCTTAAGGTCCTACATACAGTGCTACCATCATCTCTAGAATACTGGTGGCCAGTATAGTCCCAAAACAAGTCAAATTCTCTGAGACCTTGATTTTCAAATACTGAAGCTTGCAGGTAGGTCTCCAACTCTTTATTTCAGTGCCTAAGTCAGTGGCCTGATTTTTCAGAAGGGCTGAGCCCCCCTCCCCACCTACTCCCACAGGGGTAAACTCAGACTGTAAAAAGCTGACAATGTGAGCGAGAGTGTGGTGACGTTCCCCAGCAATTAATCCTGTTCCCTCATATTTTACTGTTGACAATGTGTCCCAGCAGCCTGGCTGACAAACTAAAAATAATTTGGATAGGGGTATGGCACACTGAAACTGAGGATTTGGCACTGTGACAAACCATCTGGGTCTCTGAATCCAGGCTACGTGGTTACGCAGTTTCCAGTCAGAAGCTCACCAAGGTTGCACTCGCAGCATCATTCATCCTAGAACATTTTTTTGCTTTGCAATACCTTATGAAACCAATATAACCTGGGCAATGCATTTCATTACAGACTAGACATCTAAACGGATCAAAGTCAAAAACTCTTGGCACAGAGTAACAGCTTAGAGATGCACTCTGCAACCGACCTACTAAAAACAGTCAGCGCTTGCTGGCAACACACACAATCCATTTAGTCAGGAAGGAAAAAGAGGAGGTAGATAATATGTCATGATCCAGTCAGCTCCCTGGAAGAACATAGTAGGGGGTTAATTGTCTTTCAGAAGAGAAAGGGATGCACCTATTTAAGACTGAACAACTCTTTAGCTACTGCCTTACCTGCTCTGCCATTTTTAATTCTACAGGTCTGATCAAGGAGAGCTTTAACATCATCACACACAGGTGATAGTATATAAGCAGGTCACAAGGTAACAGAGACCCAGCTCATAATGAGAGGGGGCCCCAAGCACAAGCTGCCTTAAATACAAAGGCTCAGTATATCACTGCTGAAGTCAATAGCCTGAGTGATTTATAGCAGTTAAGGAGCTAATCTAAGCATCTCCTATAAGAGAAGAGTCCTAGCTTGGGCTGTACCTGGGTCAAAGTCTTCAAAAATACCTCAGGGAATCAGGCACAAGTGGGTTGGGGGTAAAAAAAAAAATCAATCAAAGCTTTTTTCTTTTTAATGAGTTTCAATTAAAGTATTTTTTTCTGCAAGAAGTATATGTCTTGCTTGATTTTTTTCTCATGTATCTTTTGGGGGTAGAAGGGGAAGGATTTAGACTTTTTTTTTTTTTTGGCCGAAGACATGAGAAATCTTGGGGGCAGGGGAGTAATTTGTTTATTTGTTTGTTTTTGAACATTTCAAAAAATATTTTCTGGCACATTTTTCTGCAGGGAAAAAATACCTTGACCCAAGTCCCACAGATTCCTAAGAGCAAGGGCCTCCTGAGTTTTAACACCCAGAGCCCTTCAAATCTGAATCTGGGTTGGCCATGTTCCTGGCAAAGCCTTGGATGACTGCTGTGAATAAAACCTTTATGCCCTGCCACAAACTTTATATTGAAGAGGATTCCCCTGGTAGGGCCAGAGCCCATGGCTGAAACCAACAGCAAGCCTGTGATCTGTAGCTATTTGCACTACATAATGTATCCATGTAGCATGTTTCTCTTAAAGCAGAAGGAAACTCCAACCAGTGGGAGCAGGAAGAGAGACATGGTTTCCCCTGGGGACAAAATATGCTGTACTTGCCAGCTGCATGGTTCCTTGTACCTTCCTCTGAGACCTCCAGTGCTGGTCCTGCCAGAGGCAGAACGTTGCACTTGTTGGATTTGAGGACAGATTTTTAAGGCAGAAAGAAGGAGTACGAAAAAAGGAGAAACAAAGTAGAGGGGAAAAAATCAAAGGTCCAGGGTGGACAGACAAGTAGGGAGGCCATGTTATTGGTCCTGATGCTAGTGCCCCACATAGTATTTCTGCTGAGAGTAGTGGGCCACCATAGCTTGGGTTGGAGTGGTCAAACTCTAGCTCACTAGACTGCCATGTGGTAGAGCAATATTTGCTTTGCTTTTCAAGCTGAAGTTAGCAGAGTGAGCCAGAGAGGGAGATCTGTAATGAAGGCAATTTCCAGGGGGAATTCCTCCTCTCTTCACAGATATTACTTTGTGCAGTTGGCATTCAAATGGCATTTATTCCCCTTTTTTTTAAATCCCAGGGGAAAACTGTGACATAATTCTTTGTAGAGGTGTATTAACTGTGAATCTCTGGGAGGACAAGTTATCGTGGAAACAGAAGAATCAATTCTAATCACATTTATCATCCTTCTTCCTACAACTGCTGGGCTGGAAAGTTACCTGATTTATATTCTCATTGATACAGTCACTTCAGAGTGAAGAAATTTATTAGTGTCAATTTTTTCCAAAGGGTTTCTCTATTCCGCTGGCACAATCTCCATCACAAAGGGATTGGAGCATTAATTTCTGATCAAGGATCTCTCTAAAGATTCTAGATTTAGCTCCTCACCCTCACTCCATTTCTTTATGTCCAGTAAAGGGGCCAAATACCCTTTATGCTCCCAAAATACCTTTTGTCCCTTCAAAAGAGTCTTGAATACCTTGGCCCAAATGCCCTGGATTTGCCTATGCTGGAAAGCATTCCCATACTTTTGTGGAAGCCAATTCTAATGTTCCCTTCTGAGACCTCCCCAACCCCTTCCCCCCCTCCCCACTTCCCCCCTGTCACAAGCCCAAGTGTCTTGGGGTGGGAGCTGTCAAGGCAGAGCTGTGTTTCATAAATCAATCCAGGGAGGCTGATATAATTTAGACAAGCACCCCAGGTCTTTCAAACTCACTTGGGGGTCTCCAAAGCATCCCAGAACTGTACAAGCATAAGGGTTCTTTGAAGCTGCTGCCATAGCCATGCTCTGATTGGTCTGCAACTTCTGTGTTATGCCTCTTAGAGGTTTCTTTGCCTCTTAAAGATGCAACACAGATTCCAGTCCCTGGATTTATTGGACATTTGGGCCACATTTGAAGATGGGGCTGATAATCTGGCCCACTCTTTCTTCCATGAGGGTGTAATAGCAAGCAGTTATGCATGGAGGTGAGGCATAGGTTAGGGAATCTGATTCTGAAGGAGAGTACATCAGCTAGAAAACTAGGAAGACAATTGGACAAGATTGCAACAGGGCTGGGAAAGAGCAGTACCAGCAGGTAGAAGACCTGTAATTGCATATAACAGCCATGAACAGGGCAGCAGGCTCATAGGTATAGCTGTCTGTTGCTGCTCTTGGAAAAAAATGGTCATGGAATAAAAACTGTGAGGTTTGGAATAACCCTTGTATCGAAGATTCCTTGGTCAGTAGGTCTGAATCACTTTGGGTGCAGACAGAAGTGACAATTTTCATGTGATCTGCCCATAAAAAGTGGTCTATAGCCATGACCAAACACAAGTGCACAGCTGCAGACCACTCAAAAATGGCCAATCAGGTGAAAATCTGAACTGAGCTGTTTTCAGAATGGGACGGGGGAAAGGAAGTGGAGGGAATTTGGTCTAGGGTCTTTTCAGTCCCTGCTGGAGGGTGAGGTGGATGTATTGGACCCAAGGGGGTGGGGGTGGGGGTCTCCAATTTACCCACCCCACCCTCCAGAGCTGGCTGGGGAACTCCTAGAATGAGCTCCCCTTGCTCCCTTTCCCCACTCCCATTCTGAAAACAGTGCAGGCTGGCAGGAAGCCTGGCTTGTTGCTAGGGAAAACCAGCTGCAGACTGGCCTCTAGCAGCTGGATTCCCCTCCCACCTGGAACCAACAGTGAAATCTGTTTGGCCTGGGGGATCCTTGTAACTCCGAACGCTTCCTGCAAAGCATTCTCAGTTACAGCGGGGAGCTGCACTTCTGTCTGCAGCCTTTGAAGAGCCAGCAGCCTGAAGCAGCCTACCTATTCTTTTGTTTGTTGCCTATCCCAGCTCTGTGTTCCTGGAGCCAGTACTGCATCCTGATGGAGCAAAGTACCTAAACATGTGCCAGCCTTCAGGCACCTGCTCAAAGCCAAATGTGCACGTAAGCGCTTAGCTGAACTGTGACTTACTTAAGCGAGTGCTTAAATATTCTCCTGAATTGGACTGGCAATCTGGCATGCTAAGGAGCAGGGAAGGAATGGAAAATACAGTGATGGTTTCTCTGTCACCACTGACTATCAGACCTGGGGAAATCTCTCTAATTGGGCATTTCATCTGCACGTCTGGGGATGTGGACAATGCCTAGCAAATGAACGAGCTGTTCTGTCACAGGGAATCAACTCATCACTGGCTCTGCCCTTTCCTTCCAAAGTAAAGATTACAGGAAGGGTTGAAGCTGGTCCCTTGACCCAGCCACAAATTCCTGTGATTTGCTTCGCTTTGCTTTGGGATTGCTGGGAAGGGGTGGGGTGGGTTCCTTCTTGCCCTGCCCGTTGTCCATTTGGGGTTGTTAATTTGTCCAGTCATCCTTGTTCCATAATGCATTAAGCTGAGATGGTTCTAACTAGTGCATAAGGCTGGAAAGGATGTTATTCTTTCTGCTCTTCCCTCTCTTTTTCCCCCAAATAAGAAATGGAGGCAGAAAAGAGAGTGGACATTACCTACTGATTCATGGAAACCAAGGGCAACACAGGCTATTACATTCCTGGCTCAGCTGTTTTCTCCCAAAAAATACAATCATCCTCCTTTATTTCACCAATGCTATGCTCACTGCCTTAAGGAATTTACTTTCTAAATGTGATCCCTGTGAATGGAAATGGACCCAGATCACTATTTAAATGCCATTTGTAGCCACACACACTAGCAATAGATGATAAAAATGAAAGATCTCTGAGAAAAAATGAAGGAGGTCCAGATTCAGCCTGACAGCACCCAAATCTATGACAGGCACTTGTAAAGGGTAATGGAAATGTACAGTGTACACTGGAAAGCAGAGATAATGGGGAACTTCATGAAAGCAAATAATGTCAGGCCACTGAATGTACTTGCAGATGTAGAAGATAAGAATCTATTTAACTATTTTTATTCTTTTTAATTCTTCTCCAGGAATTCATTTTACATCCCCTGGCTTGATAGCATTTTAAGCACATTTCAGGAAGATAATATGCAATTTTTAAATTACATTTTTTCTTGACTGTGTTTACTAGAACAAATTGTGGTTACTCTAGCATCAAAGTGCACTCATAAACAGATTACAACTCTTCTGAGAACAAAAGAGACCTTGTAATTTCTTATTTACCCCAATATTTCTTATTTTGTTTTATGTGGCTCCTGGACAGATTATTCCTGCATAATGAATCTTGCTATAAAAATCATAGGTCAGGATTTTAAATGCTGCCCAGTGTTGGTCTAACTTAGCTGAGAGAGGTAAGTAGCCATGTTACTCTGAAGTCAAGCAGAAGGCAGGGTAGATATGCACCTTATAGACTAACTTAATAAGATATATGTAGAGCATGAGCTTTTGTGAACTCAAGCTTACTTCATCAGATGCTGTGAAAGGACAGCATGGAGCAGCATACATGTAGACTGGAGGCAAAGGAAATTAGGACCAGACTTAGGCCAATGCTGATTGTTTTTGAAAAACCAGCATCACTGTGCTTGGTGCTCCCCTCTGCTCTTCCTCCCTCTATTCCACAGTGTTTCATAACTGAGGCATTTTCTCATTTTTTTCTTTTAAATCTTGTTGGAAACTAATCTATCTATGATGTTACTGGGTTTCTATGTTGATACAGGGAATCATCTTGTAATCAGGAGAGAACATCATTATAAATAATGTAATGTGAACAAGGAGAAGAGAAGATATGAAATAGTTTCAGAAACACCTACACTGTAGGGAAACACTGCTACCCTCCAGCCCAACTCTGCAGCAAATCAGACAAACACAAAGGTTATGCAAGGCTTAGAGCTTCAGTAATGACAGGACAGAGAGAGAGAGAAATTCACAGTCACTAACTCTCTCTGGGATGGAAAGCACCAAAGTAAAAGAAAGAAGACCCATTTACACAGATGCACTGTTCTGGGAATTCTCCTATAGTAGGGCTGGAATGTCTTGAAAGTCCCTAAAGGGCTCTTTAAGGCACAGACACGCAAACATATACTTGTGTAATTTACACTGTTTTTGTACACCAGTATAAATTACTCAAAGATCTGGAGTGGACAGACAAGTAGCTATCCTATGATACCTCATATAGTAGGCACTATTATTGCATTTTGCCAGTAGCAGGGAGATGACAATAACATATTTACTTCTAGCAGCTTAACCCAGAATGAACAGAGGCAGATGAAAACAAAATTGATATAACTGACACCAGAAGCATTTTACCTCTGATGCTTTCTTAGCTAACATTCAGATGCATTAAATGAAGTTACTCCAGTGTAAATGTTTCCTCTATCCCATGCCATCAGTGGCACTGAAGGTCTAGCCCAATGTCCTTTGGACCAGCTGCTCCTTGAAATGAAAGGACCAGAGCTTTTATTTTTTTTAAATCTATAATTTAGAAGAAAAAAAAAGATATACACACAGTTAAATTTGTGATGTCTGCCTCTGCTTGGGATTTATGGATTTACACTACTGCCTATCACTGTAGTATCTGAGCATCTTCCATGTAAAAGTTTTAACAACAGCCAAGACCCTCTTGGACATCATGGCTGCTCTCTCTCTTTCTGGGGTCAGAACTCTCCTGGGAGTAGGAGCTTTTCTTATTAGCTTGTCTATTTATTTTGCTTAGTAGATTATTTTTGTGGGGGCAGAGGGTCGTTGGGGTTTATGGCTGAAGGGGCTGTCATAGATTCATAGATTCACAGATGTTAGGGTCGGAAGGGACCTCAATAGATCATCGAGTCCGACCCCCTGCATAGGCAGGAAAGAGCGCTGGGTCTAGATGACCCCAGCTAGATGCCCATCTAACCTCCTCTTGAAGACCCCCAGGGTAGGGGAGAGCACCACCTCCCTTGGGAGCCCGTTCCAGACCTTGGCCACTCTGTGAAGAAGTTCTTCCTAATGTCCAGTCTAAATCTGCTCTCTGCTAACTTATGGCCATTATTTCTTGTGACCCCCAGGGGTGCCTTGGTGAGTAGAGCCTCACCAATTCCCTTCTGC
>NW_005843446.1:43719-46158 GCF_000455745.1 Alligator sinensis
ACTCTCTGGGTGCGACCCTCTAGCCAATTCTCCACCCACCGGACTGTGTAGTCATCCAAGTCACAGCCTCTTAACTTGTTCACCAGTATGGGGTGGGATACCGTATTGAAGGCCTTCCTGAAGTCTAAGTATACGACATCCACCCCTCCTCCTGTTTCCAGGCGTTTCGTAACCTGGTCATAAAAAGAGACTAGATTAGTCAGGCAAGATCTGCCTGCCACGAACCCGTGCTGGTTTCCCCTCAGCATAATTTGTCCTGCCGGGCTCTCGCAAATGTGAGCCTTGATAATTTTTTCAAAGACTTTGCCAAGGATGAAGGTGAGACTGACTGGCCTATAGTTGCCCGTGTCCTCCTTCCTCCCCTTCTTGAAAATGAGGACCACACTGGCCCTTTTCCAGTCCTCCGGGACTTGGCCTGTGCGCCATGAGCGTTCAAATATTCCCGCCAGTGGCTCTGCAATGATGTCAGCCAGTGCCTTCAGCACCCTCGGATGGAGCTCATCCGGGCCTGCCGACTTAAAGGCATCCAGTTCTTCCAAGTGACTCTGCACCATCTCAGGGTCTACGCATGGAAGTCTGGCGCCTTGCTGCTGCCTCTCTACAACCCCAGTGAGAGACTTGTCTTGCCCCTCTCTTAGGAACACTGAGGCAAAGAACTCATTGAGGAGTTCAGCCTTGTCCCCCCCTGTCCGTCACCAATTGCTTCTGCCCATTTAGCAGGGATGCTATTCCTAACTGCCTCCCTACAAGCGCGAGCAGAGGAGGTATATTCGTCTTTCGTGTCAATGTTGTGAGCATTGTTTTTGGGGTGGAAAGGTCTGGCAGCAGCCCCTAAAGATAGAGAGATCCTGGTTTCACCTAATGTCTTTAGGGCAGACGTAGTGGTGCCAGACCTCTGCAAACCAGCTGAGTGGGCCTCCTCCACTGACTTGCTGACGTGGATAGAAATGCTTGAGAACTGCTGTGCACAACCATGCATTTAACTGAAGAATTCTGGGTTTAGTCCTGCTTCCTCGTTCAGAGAACTCCCTGGGCATCATGATGACAGTCCATCCATTAGTAGCATGTGCCCAGCTGCAAATGGCCAGTTTGACAAAACCCCTCTACTGCCACATGTTTGTGTAACTCAGGTGTGATGTCCCTCACTTCCCATGACTCTTCTACAGTGCTCAGCAGGAGACTTAGGCCTTTAGCACAAGCTGGAGAGGCTAATGCCCTTAGCTGTGGTGGTAATGACAAAGAGGATGGGTGGCTGCTAGGTAAGGCGACTGACAGCTGCAAGTTGTCATAGAAATGGCGGGGCATCAAATGAAGTATGTGTTAGTCTCACAGACACAGAATCCAATAGCTGCTGCCATGTGGCGGTAGGTCACTTTGCCAGGGGCAGGCAGGGTTTGCTCCTTCATGCATAAGCTCTTGCTGGCTTGTAAGGAAGGGTAATGCCACCTCCTCCTTGGTTATAGGTGTGGAATGGTGAGCACTGCTCACCGTACAACCTTCATACAGCACAAGGCCTGTGATCATCCTGGGGCCCTGCATGGGAATGGAAGGTGAGTAGCTCTGTGCCCCAGCCCAGGGCAGCATGCAGTACAGAAGCTCTGGGCCTGCAAAGAGTCATGAACAGCTGTCAGGTAAGTGTGGCTACCTTGCTTTCCCTATATTGCCAAGTGGACAGCAGGTTAAGGGTGGGGATGAGCGGGGCTTGAGTCTGAAAAAGGTTAAGAAGTGCTGGTCTTTCCAGCTCTGGGGCCTGATTCAAAGCCACTGGAGTCCACAGAGACTCCCACTGACTAGAGGCTGAGGACCCAGGTCTGTATTGATGCCATATGTCCTTTTGTGGAGCAAGTTAGGAAGGTGCCAAGTGAATCCCACACTTTAGTAGCAGCAAAAGTAACATGCAGGACTCTGCAACTACCAAAGCCCAGTTACAACAGAACAAGGAGGCATTTCACCTGCAAGGAAGCTAGGTTTTATGTGAATTAAAAGCAATGCCAAGTCATGCCAGGACTGTATTTGGGGCAACTGGCAGGAAGGAGGAGACTTCTTTGCTGCTGGGAAGAAATGTCTCATGGAAGTGGTAAAACTGGGCCAGGGAGAGGCGGTGAGTACGTGTGATGTCCACTGCAGCTTGCTAGGGTCCCTGCCTGTGCTTGCCTTTCTGGCATTTAGAAATGAATCGTTCACTTTACAAGAAGCTCTAATGTAGGGCAGGCATATGTGCACCACAGCTGGGTAAGCAAGGGCAAGTTTAATTAGGCAACAGCAATTTTAAAGCCAAGTTGTTTAGTTAGGGGAGCTGCCTCTTTTTGGGTGCATGGAGCTCCATTTTGTAAAGCACACAGGATTCAATGTCAGGCCTGAGACTGAGGCATAGGTGGTCACCAGGCTCGACCAGAACCTGGCAAGGCATTCTGGCAGAGAGGTCTTAACAAGCAGGAA
>NW_005843446.1:46189-60422 GCF_000455745.1 Alligator sinensis
GCCAGGAACGCAGAAGTCAGGACCCAGGGAACAGGAAACCCAAAACAACAAGCAGGGCCTAGGACATGGGACTAGAGCCAGTGGTCTACCAGAAGCCAAGTAGTTGGGTCAAAGCCAGGTATCTCTCCAGTTGCCATGGTGTCAAGCCAAGGGCTGAGACAAGCTCATGGCCAGGACAGCGGTTGTACTACAGATGCAAGGCTTGAAAGTCCAAGGCAACAACACCAAAAACCCTGTTGCTGGGACACAGCCCTAGAGAAAGTGGGAGGGTTTTATGACCCTGCCATCAAGGACTTGTGGGTACCATTGGTTCCCAACTGGGAACCTCATAGGAGAATCCAGGCTGAGCTGCTGCTGGCATTAACCCACTGCCAGGTGGTACTGCAGCCCAGGCCTCTGCATGGCATGGGATGATTGAATCTTGGGGGGGTCCTGACATTTATGCTTTGTCTTGTAACTAGGCCCTGGGCCTGATCTAGGTTCAGCACCAGTCTGGACCACGGTTAGGTTGCTGTTTCTAATACAAACCACAATCTCTGTGACCCCATGAAAATACCCATACACCATAGTTTGGCTGTCTCCTGTAATCAGCCCAGGTCAGGGCTTTAAAAGGTCTACCATGGACATACTGCCAGTCTGGGAGAGGGAAAGCAGCTCGTGAACACCATAGTAATGCACTGACCTTGCATTAAGGAGCCCTAGAGGCATAAACATGGACAGATTCAATGCCCGTGCAGTTTTCAATCTCTGCTGAAAGGATGCAGCCTTTTCCTTCGGCTGCTCCATCCCAGAGGCTGACAGAAGGGCCAGCAGGCAGTCAAACTTTGCATGACATTCACCTTAATTGAAGGAATGCCTCCATGTCAAATACCCCCTACACATGAATCTGCTGGATTTTCTTCTGTGTTCATTTGTTGAACTATGTTAATTTGACTCATTACTACTAGGGTCCCTCTCCATTACTGTGGCAATGGAAAGGGACCCTCATGTGGGCAAATGGATTTTGAGTCCCTTTTCAGCCTCTTTTTTACCACCAATGCAGTGAAACGGGGCTCTTCCTTGCCAGAACCAGCTCCTTCTCCTGCAGGAAACTTTTCTTCATAATCATAGTCAAGAAAAGTCCAGTCTGTAGAAAGAGTTAGAGGCTAAACCCACTCTTTAGGCTATAGTTTTCTTGCAAGCAGCATGGAAACCCCCCCCCAGCAAATCTCATCTTAAATGGACATAATTTAAAAGGGGTATTTTTCCATTCTTTAACCACAGGCACTTGAGACAAAATAACACGTTTATTTCTACAGCCTACTGGAGTCTTACTTTTGCAGTCCTTTGCCAAATACAGTATGCAAAGCACAGTTTATGAGGCAGGCGGAGAGAAAGCTCTTGACTCTGGAGACCGGTGCCAGGCAAATGAAGCAGTTCATTTATTGCCTCAGTAATACAGTAAGAATCCTGGATGGAACAAATTGAATTGACATGCAGAAAAACGAAGAGCAGGGGTCTGAAGGAAACTCACTGTATTGCCATTTAGGTACTGCCACAGTTTGGCAGACACATTTTCTGAAGCCAACTTGCAGTCATCCTGAATCTTAACCACACAATCTCCCCACAACCTCCACCCCAGCAGAGCTAGCTGGAAACTGTATTGGCCCGGGCGGGGGGGGAGAAGGGGAAAAATACTTGAAGCAAATGTAAAGTTTGAATTTCCAAAAGATTTTTTGCTTTGTTTTGAAAAACAAAATATTTCTCAGAGGAAAAATTATCCATTGTTAGGAACTAAAACATTATTACCCCCCCACTTTAACTAAAATTATGAAAAATAGACTTTCCATGGAAACACCCCTTTTGATCAAAAAGGAGAGTGAGGGAAAAGGAGAGCGTCACACAACTGGGGACTGGATGAGCTTAGTTTGTTTAGGGCTGAGATGGGATGTGATTGCTGTCTATAAATACCTCAGGGTGATAAATCCCAGGGAGGCAAATGAACTATTTAAGCTCAAGGAAAATGTTGACCCAAGAACAAATAGCTATGAGCTAATGATGAATAAAGGTAGGCTGGAAATCATAAGATTTCTAACCACCAGAGCAGTGAGGCTCCAGTGGTTACCTTCTTGTTACCTTCTTGTAAGAGCTGGAATGGCAAAGAAACCAACTAGATTGAGGGTGACACCCCGTAGGCTTATGAAGGGGGTTATTTGACTTGGTTATTGGTTACCCCAGACAGCAGGGACGGCAGGACCTGGTGAGCCTGAACAGCCTTCCACTCCTTACATCCTTACAATACGATGGGCAACAGTTTTGAAAATACTCAGCAGGAGGCTAATGTTGCTGGTTTGGGATTTTTACACTTAATCTGAAGTGGAGCAGAGTGACATCAGCCTTCAGTAACCCCAGCCGGCAGCTCTGCAAGGAGCGATGCTCCTGAGGAGACTAGGGACATGCCCATGCTGATTGATCTACACCATTTCTGGCTCCGGAATGGCACCTTGGGGATTCACAGCCTCCGAGACAATACTTTAACATGGGGACATTGGATGTTTTCCAAAGTTAGTTGACTTTTCTTAATGAAGGCAGATTAACAGTCCTAAAAAACAATGCCTTCTGCTTATCCATACAACAGACCTTATATAGTCTGAAGCTCCCCCAATTTCTTCCCAGTCTTGTTAGTGATGCATGCAATATTGCCTGTACATACTGTGCTACCATGGTACATACTATTCCCGCCCCAAATCCCACTGATTCTATTCTTTCCCACAAATAACCCATCAATCCCATGCCCTGGAAGTTAGAAAAAAAATCAGAAAAAATAAGACACACAAGGGTCAGTAAACATGGAAGTGGAAGCAGCCCTTCCAAGGGACTAGGCATCTTCTCCAACCCTTTCAGTCTTCACGTCTAAACTTAAGAGCCAGATTCTACACCGCCAATTAGGCATCCACGTGACATTTTAGCATCTAAGGAAGGTCTTAACTCACCCTGCTTGGGTCCCTGGAAAATCATTAAGTCATCTACTTTTGCAGCATACCTTCATCTTAGGTCCTCACTATTTTTTGCATGTTTGTCTTTATCCTATCTTTGCATTAAACATTTTTCAGGGGCTCAAGCAGCATGGAACAGGAAAGCACTTAAACGCCCAAGTACTACCTACTGGACAAATAGGTAGAGTCGGACCTGGCCTTGGGTACCTTTCCAGAAAGATGCATCTTTTGCTCACTTACAGATCACTGGGCTCACTGTAGCCAGGAGCAGGGAGAATTATCAGACCTATGTTGTGAAGCCAGGACAGATGATCACAGCAGTCCACAGCAGCCTTCAATTCTGACATTTAAAAATAAATTAGAGGAACACATTTTTTACCCTTTTTGCTTAGCTCCAGGGACAGCTTCCCTGTTTCTGAATCAGGCATAAACAGGTTAACACCACTTACTCTCATCCCAAGGGACAGTTCATGCTGTGATAATGTTCTCAAAAGAACTTTGAGAGCAGCAACTGAAGAATAATAGAGAAGGGCCTAGTCTTAGGAGCGTAAGTTGGCAGGAGCTGCTTTGTATCTTTAATGGACTTCTCTCTTGATGTACTGTAACTAATTCTCAGCAGCCGCAACCTAGGAAAGCAGACAAGAGTTCTAGATGGGATTCCCACATGGCTCATGCTGTGCAAGTCTCAGTGCTAGATCTGTCTTCTTTTGGTTAATGATTCAGCATGGCTCAGCGTGATTAAGTCAGTGAAATATATTTAAATTTGTCTCTCTCTGGAAGCCTTCTAAGGAGACATCGCCATGTACTCAGCCACAAATAGCTAATGGAGTCTGAATTAACATAATGATATACAAGGCCTTTCTCTGTTGCCAAGAAACCATCTTCTGGCACTGTTCTTAATTTTGCTCTGGCCCAAGCACACTCTTCCTCACTTCCCTTCCCCCTTTTTGTATAATTTGCATTTACAGGCAAAAAAACCTGGTTTGCTGACATTTGTGTGTAATGAACTGTGTTGCAATGAACTGAAGCTCCAGAACAACAAACTGCTTTGATGGAGACTGGGCTTCAAATGACAGACCTCAGAAGCACTACAAGGGAAGGATGAGGAGGAGAGGCTGAAGACTGCTTTTCAGTGCTGCATTGTGCAAACCAGACAGAAACAGCCTCTAAGACTCCTGTGCATTTCAGTTTCCCAGGATGAGCATGTTGTTCCCATAAATATGTAGACATATAGCCTGGGAACAGGCGCTGTGATGCACCACAAGGGTCCTGGACCCTGTTTGTGGACACCAGGGGCGCATGCACACGAGCACGCACGTGCCTCTTGCCCCCACTCAGACCCCTTTGAGGCGGGGCAACAAGCACGTGCGGGAACAAAAAAATGTTCCCCACAACAGAAAATTAGACCCCTGGATATCCAGGCATCTAAAAAAAACGAAGTAGAAAAAAGCAGGGCAACTGGAGGCTGGGTCCACCATAGAGACACTCTGGCTGCCAGAGCGTCTCTATGGTTGCCCCTCGCCCTGGTGCTGAAACATGCGGCCGGCCAGGCTCCGGTGCCGGTGAGTAAGGGGTGGGGGGGACCTCTGACGGCAATAAAACATTGTCCAACTGATCGCTGTCTCTGTCTCTCTCTCTCTCTTTATAGTGGTCTTTTGTTTTATTTGTGGAGGAACATGGATTTGGGGGTATTTTAGAGAGTGATTTTGGGATTTTTTTTTATCAGGGATTTTTCAGTTTTCCAATCGGGAGCACCAGAATTCCTGCTAGGGAGGCCAGTGGCAGGACCCTGCCTGCTCAGAGCTGGCACCTTGGACCCAGCTGACTGTTGCTGAACTCCTGGACAAATGGGGCCAGGAGGACATGCTTTGACAGTTCAAAGCAGGCCACCACACCTGGAACATCTTCAGGGTGATAGCTGCCCAAATGGCTGGGCAGGGGGCACAAATGGCAGTAGTGTCGCACAAAGGCCAGCCCTGCAATTACAGTCCCCTGGCAGCTGGCCCAGAGTGCCTCTACTGGCTGTGCAGTCCCCATCCGAGTCTGACAGGTGCACAGCAGGTCACAGCCAGGCAGCAGCCCCCACTGCCAGACTGCTGCAGTGGGTAGAGGGTGCAGGGAACTCTCAGGGCTGCTTCAGCAGTCCAGCTGGCACAAGGGGTAGTGTCCCCAGGTACCAATTGGCTGGGCCCCAGAAGTTCCTCAGAGCTAGTAGCCCTGAACTACTTGTCAGGGCGGCTTTTTATACTGCTGGGGCCAGGACAGGGCAGCTTTTTATACTGCTGTGGACAGCACAGGTGCTGGCCCCAGGCTCTAGCTCCCCCTTGCTTAAGATCCAAGAGGATCCAGGCAGGGTTATTTTGCCCCAAGTGGCACAATTTGCTCCACAACAAAGTGCATGCCCAAGCACGTGCGCTGAGGCAAAAAGCCCCAGCTCAATTTTGCACCGCTTCTATTTGAGTTGCTGCAAGCATGCGTGCTTGCATGTGTGGACGTGCCCCTGGAGTGTGCCCCAGCATGAATCTAAAATGAGAGTTATGAACAAAACTGATGCCCCACTCTCCCTGACCATCATATGTCCCCCAGACAGCCTCTGCTAGCAGGACTCCAGTGGGGTTTTGGGCAGAGCTTAGAGTAGTCCCACCCTGCAAGTGAATGTCTTTGGTGATAGACCTGCCGCTGCCACCAGGTGGGGAGTGGGAACTGCACAGCTTTGGGCTCACACACAGGGTCACATGCTATTTAGAATAATGCAGGATAAAATGAGCCCTCTTTAAAGTCAAGCACAGTGGACTGAAACGTATGTTCTGATTCTGTATATTATCCTAATCATCAATCTGTCTTTCATGACATATCTTCTATGTGGTAAATACCCTTCACTTTAGGTATTAGGTAGTTTCATAATTTTGACACCACACAACCACCATACATTCTCAGGACCTGGACAGATGACATGTTTATACCGGTGTAATCACAGGTGTAAAAAAGAGCAAATGGACAATATAACCTCCTACACCAGAATAATTCCACACAATCCAATATTGAATTACCCCTGGAAAAATCAGGGGTAGAACTCAACTAGCACATGTTACACTGTAAAAGGCATTATCGTCTGTCCATAGTTTATTACAGGATTTCCATTTTCTCAGGGCAAACAGGCTTCTATCAGCTTTCCCTGCCATCTAGTGGCAAGGCACTATAAAAGAGCCTTCTGTGTGTTGCTACCCTAAGATATCTGTTCATCTATCCACTCCAGATTCAGGTGTAATCTACACTGAATTAAATAAATAAGCTACATTATTATAAACATCTTTTCTTTCCAGACCTTTAAACAGGATTTTTCTCCTTTACAAAAAGAGACAGTTCTTTGCTGTGACTACTATAGCAATCCACAAGCTATTTTCACCTAAAGTTATATTCACCACACACATTATCTTGCCTTTGATGTCTCTTAGTTAAATCATATTTCTATATGATCCAGCCTGAAACTTTACTAATAAGTTTGAATATGACTTTCACCAAGTGCTAGATACATTTTAAAATACTATAAAATGCTTAGATAATGGCCTGGGAATTTGTTGATGTTGTTGTGGGCAGAATTCCTACTTGCACAGAGCTCATTTGAAAGCTGTGTACAGAGGGCAGAGTTGAACACAGCTTGTTCGAAAGTTAAGAATTTCTAACTCCACCAATTCAGGTCAATGGAAAATCGATGTTGCTAGTATTAAATGCTGCTTTAATGAGGAAAGTCCTCTGTCAGCTTCTATTGAATATCTGGCCATTTACCCCAGCTGAGAATGCCTGAGCATTTTATTAGACTAACAGCCATACATTTGCAATGGAACGTACGAGTGAAGCCCCACTGACAGAGACCATGCCAACTACTGGTTGCTGTTTGATGGCTCTTTCTCACCCAAGAGAATATAATTTGGGTTCCTGTGCTGCCAAGTGCTTAAATTTTACAAGGCAAGGGACAGCATCCCTGGCTCTTGCTCATAATACTGTGTAGGGTGCTGTGTAGGGTCCTAGTGTGTAGGACACAGTCATGATAAACTGTTTCTCTGCAGTAGATTACTAGTGTTGTTAGAGACTGGGGCAAACAGCTAACAGTATTTCGTTGATTTACACCCTTCAGCATTAGAAAAGGACTGTATATAAATGTACAGAAATAGCACAAGGCAACTTAGAGCCAGGGTTGAAAGAATAAAGAATTATTATTGTTCTAGCACCTTTCTGCCCCAAAATGGGACTGTAATAATAGCACAACAGGCTTCTCAATTATTGGATCTCAGGGACTTTTAGACCAAATGGTTCAGCTTACAGGTAAAATGGCATCCCCTCCTCCACCCTTTATTAACTGTCTCTGCAAACTTATCCTTGGGCTCAGGAACACTAGAGAAGCCCCTGCCTTTCTCAGAGATGCTCATTACATGACATGGAAGTGAATGTACAGAACTGTTCGGTAATAGACACCACACATGCATGCCCAAGGTCTCTGCTGGGTTGGTACATGTGTAATAGATTGGTCCTGGATTCAGAATTTAGTAGGCAATTAGGTGTTTCCCATGCTTGGAAAAAGGTTGCTCACACTCCAGTGGTGACAGTGCAATTTAGGATTAACACCAAAGGGGAAGGGGTATCACATGGAACGGGCCCCTGACAGCACATCAGGAGACCTGGGTTCTCTTCCCACCTGCTCTGCCATCTTCCCATTCTGAGGTCCTGAACAAAGCAGTCCTAGATTACAGCATTTCCTATTTAAATATTTGTAAACCTAAAGAGAGAGAGAGAGAGAGGGAGAAAGAGATAGTTGTCTTGCTTGTATTTGTATAGGCAAAATACTCAATGTAATTAATATAAGCCAATAGCTTTCTCAACCATTTTTTGACTCACACGTTCATGCTTGCACACATTTCAGTACTGTACACTCCATAACACTCTCTTAAACTACTTTTTTTTCAATGTAGGTCATAAATATAATATCTGATTTAAACACATGCATGATGTACATTAAACTTTTTTTAATGCTATAATTACTGCCTTTTCAGGCTCTAATAGTCAATCAAAAAATTGCTAGTAAATTGAAAGGACTTGTAGTATAATTTCTGGTTGCCAAGGAGATTGTGTGGGGGGGTTTCTTCCCCTGTTGAGAAGCTAAATAGTAAGATGTAAGGAAAAATAAAAACTCATGGCAAACTGCCTGAATGTAAGTCCCAACAGAGAATGATTTGCATATATTCTATTTATAAAGCCAATTTTTTTTTAAAGAAGCACAGAAAACATTTGTATTTGAACTGGAAAACAGAGGACTGTGACTTTCTTGCCATCCTATTCATTGCATACAAACTTCCGAGTCTCCCACAGAGCCTAAGAAACACATAGTGGACTTCTATAAGAGACAAGGTGCTTGGTTTAAGTGTATATTGTTTTTAAGAGCACAGTTATATTTTAGGTATATACAGATTGACCAAAAGAGTACGTGGAATGGTAAATAATCATGACTCACTAAATTTGTGGACTAATTCAGTTTCTATTCTTCAGAATAGCAATACTGGCCATTATTACACATATGCCATATTTTTATAGTGCCCAAAAATAAACTTGGTGTCCCAATTAAAGAAGATATGATCCTTTCCTCAGATTGCTCATAATCCAGCTTCAGGTATGATGTGATGAGGAAGATCAATCAGTCAGTCAGGGATAGGGGAAGGGGAAGTATGATGCATACAATAGAATATATCACATGGTTACTTGGTTTTGGCACAATTCCCATTTTTATGAAGTAATTTGAATATTTTTCATCAATGTGCCTGAAATGCAGCACCATGAGCAACGAAGGTACATGTAGAAAGTCCTTCTCAGTCTCCAATTGCAAAAACTTTAACCTGAGGGCACCCAGCATCATGTTTTGAGATTATGCACTGCTGGTTTCTGAGGAAGAAACAGATTCTGTACACAAGCTACAGTCAATTGGTCACCTCAGAACAACTTGCACCTCTTTCTAGCACGTCTGCATGTCAGTTGTGAAATCCCACATGTGCAGCCTCCTGCTCCTGTATGGAAGGATGCTAGCAGGTACACAGGAGTCCACTATGGAGTCAGAATTAGCCTAAAAGAGATGTAGGTCTGGTGCATATGGTAAGGTTTTGGTAGCATCTCAAGGAAAGTGAAAAAATGACAGCCCATTACCCAACAGCTACATGAGCCAACTCCCCAGGCCACAGCTATGCCAAGGGAAGAAAGCTTTCCCTAGCTTAGCTAAGAATATTTGAGATGGGAATGGGATCATGCCAAAAAAAAACCACTTTATGGCAGCAATCACTCTCTCCACTAGGGGGGTTGCTGAAACGGACAGAAACGTATTCATCATTCAGGAATCTGACCCCTTAACTTGCATAAACACCTGAAAAAGGAGAAAAGTGTTTTTTTTGCCAAATGATATAATTTTCCAGAGTTAAAAAAAAAAAAGCTAACAAACCTGCTCTTCCATCTCAAAGCTTCACACAGGCCACAAAAGACTGAAACACGGATTATAAAAAGCTCATTAGGCGAGTAGAGACCAACTCAGATCAAGATACCTCAGACAAAGGAAAGGAGGATGCTTTTGTGCCCAGTCTGTTACAAGCCATGCATATACAATGGCAACCAAGCAATCAACAAGAAGCAGCAGTGAGTTTCTAATTAATTAAATGAATCTGCTGTTTTCCAGGTTTGCTGTGAATAGAAGTGGGTGACATTTTTATGCTGAATGGTAAATTGGCCAAAAAAATGGAGTCTCAGGCATCCTGAAACTATTAGCAACTTAGGCTAGAACTCACCAAAACTTTGGCTGGAAAACAACTTGGGGACCTGTAGGAGAGTGAGGGGGCTGAGAGGGGGGAAATCATTTTGGTCTCCTTGCACAACAAGTCATGAATTAGAATAATCATCAGAGGGTGTATAAGACTTGGATCTGATTCCTTTCTCTGCCTGAGACTGGAAGCCAAGGTGCTCCACCCACCAGGAGAGTTTCTTAACCTCTGCACTAGTCTCAGTGTCCATTTTTTAGTCTTTACCTCAATGACCTATTTCTGTATTTCATGCAAAGCAGAAGCAGTTCTAGTAGCAAGGATTTGGGGAAGACCCATATCAGACTATTCTGCACCCTGGTGGGTTAGGTCACTGCCCTGAAAGGAGACCAGTGTTCAAATCCATGGAAAACCTAAGCAGTTGTGGAGACAGATAAACAGTGAGAATGGCTTTCCAGTTGGGTCTCAAGGAGGTGGGCTCCATCTGAGTTTCAAACCCTCCTCCAATTAATGTTAATGATTTACTTACAAAGTAGAATTGCTTCCACAGAGTAAGAGCACCTCTCCATGCTATGAGCCTGTTGGCCTGTATAGTCTCCTGAGAGGTGGGATTCGATAGGTTCAAATCCAGTAAGGCAGGGGAAGGAATTGGACACAGGTCTTGCACACTGCAGTTGACAGCATTAACACGTGGGTAAGAGACTACCCATCCAGTGTCCTGCATATCATCTGGCTTTTTATTTCCTTTGTTTTTCTTACAAGTCTTACCAAATTGTTTTGACTTGGCCTGTTTGTATATGTCCTATAACTACTACTGATAACTTCTTTTCACTCCACGGGTTCACTGCCCTCTTTCTTTGTTAAGTAACCATTTTCCTTGACGTAAATGGGGTTAAACAAAAGGAATTGTGCTACCTGGTATTTAGCACAGAGCTTGTATCTGGTGATATCCCACACCTGAGAAAAGGTTGTTTTGTGCCTGGGAGCTTATCTGACATCTCTCCCATATCGGTCCAACAGAAGATATTACCAAACATGTTTTACTTCCCCAAAAATAGGAAACATTTTGAGTTGAATGGAATAAGTTCATAGACCAAAATGAATTTTTCAGGGCTTTTTTCCAATTTATGCAGAAAAAACAAATTGTAATTTCATTTTGATGCAAACTGCCAAACCAAAAAAGGCTGACGGTTAGCAAAGCCCTCATTGTGAATGACCTTAGCGAAGAAAAATGATTACTGTGTACCACCATATCATTTTGGTCAGCCTTTTTTCTTTTTTTTATTGTTTAAGTTACTATTGTTTTCCTCCCACCTCTATGTAGTGCACAGAGCAAGAACTTTGTGCCTAGGAAATCTAGATGATGGCATAGGGGAACAAGAGGTTGTTGTCTCTGGTACACAACAGAACTGACAGGCAGAGACAGAGCATAAAAGCAACATTTTATGCCATAAAAAGGCTCTTGCATGTGAAAATTTGTCAGAAGATAACTATCAGTACGTAGGCCTTATTAAACTTGAGTAAACACAACTCTTGACCTACACTGTGGCCCCCCTCTACACATTACAGGTATTGCCCAATTAACTGAGACCAGCTTTACCTGCATGGTATCCATCATGCTGTAAAAAGGTCTAACCAGCTATAATGTGCATTAACTTTATAGTTGGTTGCTATCAAGCTTTAATTTGCAATGTGTAACAGGCTCTCCCCTGTGGCTAGGAGCCCTGTCAGCTAGTCGGGCTCCCAGCCACAGGGGTGCACCATGTCCACCTGGGGCTGGGGGTCCCACAGTCGAGGGGATCCTCAGCCCCAGCAGTGCCTGGCAGCTGTGGACTCTGGGTAGCTGTGATTTCCCAGCTCATGCAACCCTGGGGCTGGGAGACTGCAGCTTCTGCTGCGATTTCCCAGCCACGGCTGGGAGGCGGCATGGATGGGAGATTGAAGCAGCTGCATCTCCCAGCCACAGGGGTGCATGGATGCAGCTAGAAGCGCCTCAGCTGAGTGGGCTTCCAGTCATGAGAGCTTGCTTCTTGCTGGTGCAGAGGGAGCCCGGGATTGGGCTCCCTCTGCACCTGCAATAAAGCATGATGGAATCTACTGTGCAATCCCACAATCACACCTCCTGCCACGCACATCTGGCATGGCAGGAGGCACGATTGTATGGATTGTGCATTAAATCCCATTGTGCCTTAACCTGCAGATGCAAAGGAGCCCGATATGTCAAACAAGGACAACAGCATTAATCAGACACAAGCTGACTATCATATCATTTTTAAACAGAGCAGCTTAAGGACAAAAAGCTTTGGAGGATTTACATTTATGAAGCATATGAAGTCAGTAGAATTTACCATTAATAGAAACAGTTACTTCATGGAACTGGTTTTCATAGAATCACAGAAAATTAATGTTGGAAGGGACCTCCGGAGGTCATTTAGTCCAACCCCCTGCTCAAAGCAGGACCACCTCCAGCTGTATCATCTCAGCCAAGGCTTTGTCTAGTCAGGTCTTAAAAACCTCTAAGAATGGAGATTCAAACCTCTTTGGGTAACCTATTCCAGGGCTTTACTCCCCTCATAGGAGTAAAGCCCTATGAGAAATTATTTCCTAATATCTAACTTAAACTTCCCTTGCTGCAACTTGAAACCATTGCCCCTTGTTCTGTCATCTGCCAGCACTGAGAACAGCCTAGCTCTATCCTCTTTGGACCCACCCTTCAGGTAGCTGAAGGCTGCTCTTAAATCCCCATATAGTCTTCTCTTCTCCACATTAAATAAATCCAGTTCCCTCAGCCTCTCCTTATAAGTCATTTACCTCATCCCCCTAACCATGTTTGTTGCCCTTTGCTGAACTCTCTCCAATTTGTCCACATCCTTTCTGTAGTGGGGGGTCCAAAGCTGGACACACTACTTCTGATGTGCCCTCACCAGTGCTGAATAGCGGGGAATAATCACTCCCCTTGATCTGCTGCTACACTTTTGCTAATGTGGACCAGTATGCCATTAGGCTTCTTTGCAACAGGGGCACACTGCTGGCTCATATCAGCGTATTGTCCTCTGTAGGTCCCTGGTCTTTTTCTGCAGTTTTCTTTCTAGCCAGTCAGTCCCCAGCCTGTACTGGTGCATAGAATTGTTCCATCCTAAGTGCAGGATTTTGCACTTGTCCTTGTTGAACCTCATGAGATTTCTTTTTGCCCAATCGTCCAGTGTGTCTAGGTCACTATGAAACCTAACTCTACCCTCCAGCATATCTACTACTCCTACCAGCTGCCCAATGGGATCTAATGCATGATTTGCAAACTTGCTGAGGGTGCACTCTATGCCATTTTCCAGATCAGTGATGAAGATATTGAACAAAACTGGCCCCACAGCTGACCCCTGGGGCACTCCACTTGATATCAGCTGCCAAATAGACATCAAGCCATTGATTACTATCCTTTGAGCCCGATGATCCAGCCAGCTTTCTATCCACCTTACAGTCCATTCATTCAACCTGTACATCCTTAGCTTGTTTGCAAGCATGCTGTGGCAGACCGTATCATCTCATCGCAAAAAGCAATCAGGTTGGTCATGCATGACTTGCCCTTGGTGAATCCATGCTGACTGCTCCTAACCACCTTCTTCTCCAAGTGCTTAGAAATGGATACCTTGAGGATCTGCTCCATTATTTTTTAGGCACTGAGGTGAGGCTGACTGGTCTGTAGTTTCCTGGCTTCTCCTTCTTCCCTTTCTTAAAGATGGGCACTATATTTGCCCTTTTCCAATCACCCAGGAGCTCCCCAAATCACTACATATTTTTAACAATAAAGGCCAGTGGCTCTGCAACCACATTAGTCAACCCCCTCAGCAGCCTTGGGTGCATTGTGTCTTGCCCCATGGACTTGTACACATCCAACCTTAATTCAGAACTTCTTGTTATTCCAAATGCAGTCCAAGCTCCCCATCCCTCTTGATCTCAGGTGGCTCCTCAGCATTGAGTGGCTAGACCAGGCAACAGCACATATTGGAGTGATGTGGCCATCATCACATCCAGCCATTTTTGGTTCCCTAGTCTGAGGAGTCTCCAAACACAGCATCATTGTTTAAAGAGTCCAAGTCTCTGCTATTTTCCTTGCTGCCTTTTTTCCCTGTGTCACAACCCAGTGATTTTTTGTGCCTCGGCACTATGGAATTTCCTGGCCACATGAGAGCTCCTTTGCACGGCAGAGTGTTCTGCTGCAATTAAGAGCCTGCGTGCAGGAGGGTTCCCGCCAATTTGCAGTTTCCTTTGCAGGATGCATTTCTTCTTTGCAGCACAGAAATGCACGGTGCAAAGAGTTCCCGCTATTCGGATGCAAATTAGTGCCCCGCTATTGGCCAGTGCTAAATTATTCACACGTGGCGGCTAGTAATTGGCTCGCTGGCCGTTTAAAATTCCGCGCGACTTCCGCCCAAGTCGAAGAGCTTTGAGCACGCTGCAGAGTGCCTCTGAAGT
>NW_005843446.1:60506-60907 GCF_000455745.1 Alligator sinensis
GACGGATTAACTGGCTTGGGCCCCGCCAGCTGGAGCAACTCGTGTGGTTGTTCCGACGACCGGACCACCTGCGTCGTGACTGCAAGCGGCGTGAGTAAAGTTTTTGCAACCAATAAGTTGTGTCTGCCTCTCCATTCACCAGCCCGCCCTGGCGTCCGAGCGTAACTCGAGTCGGCCCTGGCCGTCCGAGACATGGCGACGAGGATGGGATCTAAGGGCACGGTGATGGAGATGAATCTGATCGGGTGCTGCCCCTGGCGCACCGGGACACGCCACATAGAGAACGCAAATGATCTATGGGCGCATATCACTTACCACCAGGCAGTAGAAGGGGATCAAAGAAATATTGATGGTTACTTCTCCGTAAAAAGAGAAGAAGCCGTAATAAAAGAATGGAGAAC
>NW_005843446.1:66259-78778 GCF_000455745.1 Alligator sinensis
AGTCGAAGAGCTTTGAGCACGCTGCAGAGTGCCTCTGAAGTTATCTGACTTGCGGCTGCCGATCGATAGACTGATCACCTATCGATCTTCCTTCCCGTCACTGAGCGCAACCCCGACGTACCCCTTTCCCCGCCGGCTTCGAATTGCAGACGGATTAACTGGCTTGGGCCCCGCCAGCTGGAGCAACTCGTGTGGTTGTTCCGACGACCGGACTACCTGCGTCATGACTGCAAGCGGCGTGAGTAAAGTTTTTGCAACCAATAAGTTGTGTCTGCCTGTCCATTCACCAGCCCGCCCTGACGTACGAGCGTAACTCGAGTCTGCCCTGGCCGTCCGAGACACCCTGCAACTGATTAAACATTGATGTGATAACAGTCTGTTCAGACTGTGTTTGCAGACCAGAGGGTTCTATAGTAACAAGACACATAAGGAGAAAAATGATTCCCTCTCGCAAGGAAAGATAACTGCTTGTGTGGAGATGCAAATAAGACCTCTTGCAGGAGGTTTTATACATCCAGGGTTGCATGGTGGCCAGACTGCAGTCCCAGAACAACCAAACCATTAAAGGCAAGATTACACGACATTTTTTGCCCAAGGTTCACAACATATTGTTCTGTGTATCATGCCAGGCTGGTAGCTGGCCAAGTCTTTGTAAAAAGGCCATACATGGTGAGATTCTGACCTCTCCCCATCCTCATTTGAATGTATTTCATGAGAAAACAAACGGCAAATTAGAAACACAGGGAAAAGGCACCTCTTTGGAAATGCTCCTAGGGCAAAAGAGTACTGATAGTTTTTATATTTGGCAATTATATAAATACAGTAACACTTGGATTATGAATGACAGATCTTTAGTAAGGTAGGTCTGGACACACTGGACGCGCACAGTTTTCACATCCTGAAACACAGGTTTTGGAAAAGAAGTGGTTTAGTCTTGTAGAGGCATAAGCTAATGACAAGTAATTTGGATTCCATCCAGGCATGTAGTAAATTTTAAAATAGCTGCTTCAGCTCTTAGCACAATAAATCAATGTATTATAAACATGATTTTTCTATTATAAAACTCATTGTTTGTTAGATACTTTGCAAGAGTTATGTTCTTGTATGGGTTACCATGGTAACAATGACACCTGCCTCGAGAGACATTTTAGAAAAGTACCACCACATCTGACAAGGAGTCAGAGGCCTGACTACCTATAGCCTTCAATTTCCTTTCCCCAGCTTGACTGAAATTTCTTTGTCTGTCTAAAACCCATATCCCAGCACTTTTGGCAGGCCATGATTTCTTTAGTCTCACCGTACTATGCCGGCTTTCAAAGTCTGCTCCGTGTCTGATGAATCTCACAGAAATATTATCAGGTGCACAAGATGGCAGCTGGAGCAACCACTTTTAAATTCCAGTGGTCAGAGTGAAGTGTCTGCAGGGCACAGATTGACTCTGCCTGAAAAAGAACATGTGCCACGGCAGGAAACGTCACTCGGTTCTGATTTTCTAAGGGAAAGGTGAAAGTGATTCTCTGTTTTAAATACATTTGGGCTAGATTCTTGTGCCCTCTGCCATTTGCATTGTTAAATATTTTCATATTCCCAAGGTCCTGTTATATACACCAGACACAAATAGCCTGAAAGGTAGCATCGTTTGTTTAATAAAGTATTTTCTTTTTTTTTAAAAGTTTACAAGACACACGTATTTCACATGATAATTTATCGATGACTTTTTTTTTTAATAACTTAAACACATGCACAAAAACAGTACTCCCCAACCTGGTGTTAGGTGGGTATTGAACAATATACAGTATACACAGATTTATGGAAACAGGTAGCACATGACAGACACCACACCATGAGAATCAAAATACAAGCTCCAGAATTCAAGTGTCAATTTAAGGAAAACCCTGATTTATTTTTGGAGATGAATCCTATGTTTTGTTATCAGGTGCTCTGTTGTGATCTGCATAAAGGCAAATTTCCCTCCAATTCAGTAATCATGTGAAAACACAGAGACAACAAAAATGCCATGAATCATTTTCACTACTGCTACTACATATTAACGATTGAAACCGGTAACATTCCTTTGGTAATTTTTAATACAGAATGATGTTGATTGGTTCTATTTCCTGTTTTTCGTTCTTTCCCAAAGTCCTTTGAGTGGCTCTGAGGTTAATGGAATTGAGATCTTTTGTGCATTCTTAGGGGTCCAGCGTAGCCTTTGTGCAGCAAACTGTTAAATGCAAATAAATAAAAACATCACTACAGACATAGTGGAAACTTAACATGGTTCTTTCAAAACATATATAGAAAAATACGTTTGTTCATTGCCACACCACTTAAATTAATACTGAATTATCAGTTTATAACACTCCCCAAATGTTATGGTTTACCACCAGCCTTTCACATGACAGCCAATAAATAGAATGTTCCAGGCACTCAGCAAAAATGTGAAATCTCACCTATGAAGGTCCCACCTTTCCTACACATGTTCCACTTATCTGCACCAGTCCAGAGCAGCATTCGATATAGAACCCAACAAAGACCATCCACAACAGAGAGCTAAAATCAAAAATAAAACCCCACACAAAAAAGGAAAAGCTGAGCAACAATGGAAAAGTCACATTTATATTCTTGCAGCATAACTGTAACACCAATAATTGCTGAGCTAGTAGTAAACTTTTGTTTTATTTTCTCTTGTCCCGCCACCAGACATATTTAATTCCAATGTTAGAACAAGATGTTGCAATATGACCCAAACCCTATTGCTTTGGAGTATATAAAGTATGAAACAACACAAAGGCTAGCTTGATTACAACTGTTTTAATTTGTACACACCTAAACTTAATTGCAGCAAAGAAGCAAATATTTCTTGCATCAAAACAAACCTTTGGTGAATAGCTCTTTGTTAACAATTCTACGTTATCATCTGTCCAAACTTGTGGCAATGCCTCCACATCCACACAGAGAGAGACCACTATAGATTAGGGCTGATTTCTTTTGCTAGAATGTGTCCCAAGTAGCAGCTGCACAAGTAATGACTACTTGCTAGTGAAAAAAAAAAGAACAACTGAAACTGCATCCTGCAATACTAAAACCTGAGGGACCATCTATGCTACCACAAGCCTTTTTCTCAGAGTGAACTGCAGGCTAGCTAGTATTAGGTAAACCATCCAGGCAGTGAGAGGTAGAAGACAAACTGTACTAATGACTGAAACGTAGGATGATGTGCAAGTCCAACTCCAGACACTATTTCTTCTTGGAAGTTTATTTCCTTCCCTTCTCAAAAGTCTTCCCTGGACTAATTAATGGGAAGGCCCTGATGCCACAAGCAAATTTACTCTTTTGGGTCATGTTGGGGTACCTGACCTACCTGAATACAGAAATCATCCTTGTAGACCTAACCATTAAAACTTTAGGAGCCCGAAGTGCTGGGGAGGAGGGTAAAGTCTAGCTGCACCAGGCTAATCATATATTGCAATGAGTGACAAACTGAGAACTCAGATGCTAATAGGATAGGAGCATTGATTTCCTATTGGCAAAGGCTTACATTATCAAAAGCAACTAAGTGATTTAGGCAGACAAGGTTCCTTGGGTGAATTTGATATCTTTTATTAGACCAACCCAAATGGTTGGAGAATAGTTATTAAGCAAGCTTTCGAGTTCAAAAACCCTTCATCAGGCTAAGGAAGTTTCAGCAGTTGGTGTGTGCTCTTCCTGGATGGACCAACACGGCTACAACCTACACCCGTGCAACTAAGTGATTTAGGCACATAAAGGGCACTTTTACATGTGCTCTGCAGGTAGCAGGGGGCAGAGCTGCTCTAATTAAAGCGCCACAGCATCCCCACACTTCAAAATGGCAGTGCGGGTGTTTGAACTAAAGTTCATCCAACAAGCTTTAGTTCAAGTGTCCTTGCTGCAATTTTGAAGCGCAGAGACACTGATACACGAGATGTGGGAGGTTGCTGGAGCGTGATAATGACCTCTCTTCAAGCAGACTCGATTATTTACAGTGCATTGAAGCAGCCTCCACACTTGTGTACAGGCACCCAAAGAGTCTTAACCTTCCAAGATGCTCAAACTACTTGGGTACTTTTGAAAAATTAGATCCCACATCAGTAGAAGCATTAAAGAAACTCCTGAAAAAACCCAATGTATGGGAGCAGTGCTGTGGAAAGCTCAAACACACTAGAAATTATGAGAGATTAAAAGGGGGTCACAGTAAAGAAGCCTAGGGACCAAGCCCTAAATGTGATGATTTCCCCCCCTTAAGTTCCTGAAAAACAGTTACTGTAAAAAGTGGGTGGGCTACTCTCCTCCTCCTCCCTGTACTTTTGTGTCTCAGGCTTAAGAGTCAGTGTGTTACCAAAGTAGATGCACTAATGGATTTTCAGGACTCAATCATGGTGGAACAGAATGGCACCTAGGTGATTAATTCATGGAACAGAATTTAGCCCTAAGTGTCTGTCAAGGGCATCTCCTGGGATGCTTATGGTACCCAGAGACAGCAGTCTGTCACCCTGAAAAAAAGTATTGAAAACTCTTAGGAAGAGTGCAGTCATAATTGGAAGATGCATTTCTGGTCTCCCTCTCACTTTGAAATTGATTCTGTATGGATTCTTGGAGATTGCACATTATCTGGATACAATGTTGGTGGCAGCTGCAGACACAGAGATGCCTAATGCTTAAGGAAAACCAAGAGAGGAAATATCTCAGCATCTTCCGAGCCTGATAAGGACCAGGCTTAGGATATCCAGCCAGGCGACTACTGTGATTCAGAGAGCAGGAAAGTACTAGATTCTATTTAGAACTGGATCTAGAATCAACTCAGTTTCTATAAACTGGGTCTGGATGGAGGCAGAAATGGAGGCCTGCCATGAATTAAGATACTTCTTCCCCAACTCAGGAAGGCGGTGGCATGGATTGTAAATTATTAGCCAGACTTCTCAGTTGTCAGGGGATGGAATTCTTCCCATCCATGTCACCGCTATTGGTTTTTCAAATAAATATTTTTATTACTGTACCACCCAAATGAATTAATTTTCCCTTATCTATATAATAGGCCAAGACAGAGTTTAGGTGCCTTGCATCAAAACAAGAGCAGACGCAACTGGGTCAAAATCTTATTCAGTGTAAAGAAGCCTTGGTATAAAATGAGAATAGGGTCCTGCTGTTTTCAAAGGCAAGAATGTAGTGTGGATAAAGCAGCCAAAGGCGAGGTCATTATAATCAAAGCGGGAAAGCCTGATGTGGTGTAACTGGAAAAAAAGCATGAAAAGGAATTATACATAATGTGTTTAGATTATGCAGACAATGGATTAAAATAAGGAGGAAGGGCTCTAGCTGGTGAAAAACAAGAAAAAGAAGCGACTATTACATTTGGTATGGTCAGTCCTGCCTGCCTGATGGAACCTGGAGTGTCACATAACCCAGAATCCAGATTTAAGAATCAATAGTAGGAGAACAGCTGTAAGACACTTATGCAGAAAAAACACAGGGGCAAACATGGATTTACCACATACATGCAAATAAACTGCTATGGAATTTTTAAGAAGCACCATAAAATGGACAACACAATGTTCCTGTGCTCCTGAAGGGAGGACGAGATTAATCTGCTCAGTGCAGGTCATTTCGTTCCCTTCCTACAAAAGATCAAATCAGAGCAAAAGGATAATAGCTGCTTAAAAATAAAAAAAAAAGAAAGAAAAAAGTCTTGTTCTGTTTAAGAAGTCAGAAGAACAGTGGGGCATCAGGGGAGATGAACTGCTTGCATGAATAAAGCTTACCAATAAGTAAATACTTACATAACATTATGATAGTTTTTGCCAAGGAAGTTGACTTGGCAAGTCAAGAAAGCCAAAGAGCATCTTATGTTTACCGACCATGAAATAGCACTCATTTGTAGGCTGCTTCCGGCTTGTTTGACAGACTTTTATTTATTTATTTTTTAAAAAGAAGATATAGTTGACTTTGTCTCCTTTGAAAGGTTCAGACACAATATATGCCAGTCTTTACAAGCTGGAAGAAGACTGAGGATAGAACTGGTATGATGATCTGCTGCTAATAGAAAAGCTCTATAAAAACTGGCTGGTGAGAGTGCCTATAAGAAAGAGGATTAAGAAAATGAAAACAAAAACAGAGGCTGCTTGTAGCCATTTTATGCCAATTTGATAACATAAACAAGTTGCATTTCTTCCCAAGGTACAAAAAACCCCCAAATGGTTCATAATCTGGGAACCTGAACAGATCTGGAAGGTATTTTCTTATCTTCAAAAGGAAATGTGCACATGATTGTGCAGTCATTCATTTTATTAGACACTTCCTCATAAATATGAAGTGAAAGTCCCTGGGGAGTACTGCAGCTTGTCAGAGACAGCTTCCAATGTAAAGGATGAGAAATCAGTGCCTCATGTTGCCAGGATCTGCTGGATTTCTGTGATAGAAACAGCAAAGAGGCCAGTGCAGCATCACGTACATAGCACGCCACAGCCTGCGCCACTGAAGTCTAGGACTCCAGAAGGATTTGCTCCTCTGCTGCTCTGTTTAGACATTTCAAGCCAGCTGAACAGATGCCTAGGTGAAGCTGATCCTGCCTCAGGGCAGTGGGTTGGACTAAATGACCTCTTGAAGTCCCTATTTGGTGTGATTCTGTGAAATGGCACAAAAAAGGACAAGCTGCTCCCTTGAGAAATGGATTCAAGTACATGGTTTTCTGTTTCTTCATTTGAAATACTGAGTGATTTTTTTTATTTAGTATTGTCATTGCAACTGGAGCACCTCTTGAGAGTCAGAGAAACATAAGAAGGACCTCTCTCAGCCTAGCCAGCATAGGATCAACCCATATTACAGAGCCCCAAACGCCTTCTTCAGTCCAGCTCCAAGTATGCCAGTCTGTGCAGGAGGTGGGAAAGAAGGGAGGGGGGAGGAGAATTACCATTATTTTATAAAGCTTATGACGAGTGCAAAATATGTCATGTCCAAAAACTGTTTTCCAATAGTTTTCAACAGAAGGTACATCTGGCTAGCAAAGTGCTGCCACAATGTGAATTCCTTTAGTCTGATTCCATCACACCAACATACCTTTGGTGCTGGTGGCAGAGAAACTAGACTGCAAGAAACCTGGCAGTATCTGTGACAAGCCCATTTCCTGCTTGGGTCCCAAAGAGGGAAGCTAAGTGACTTGCTCAAGGTCACACAAGATGTAAGTAGAATGGCAAGGAAGTGAACCCAAGTCAACCCCACTGCCAGGCCAGCAGCACCTTTAGCACTTATCATCAGCCTTGATTAGAGTTTCATGTAACCCCTTCCCCCTGGACAAATACTACCGTCCTTAACTACACAAAGGTGCTCTGCTATCCATTCATCTCATGGTCTTAACATAATTTCAAATGAGGTATCACTTTCAGACACAATCGAATGCCCCCCAATCCACCAATACCATCCCTATCCTAGTATCCATCACACCAGGCTGCCCTTTCAGACACCAGCTCAGTTTCTACCACAAACTACTCATTAAATAAAGCAAGAAATTGCCGAGCACAGGAAATGAAGCTTTGGTTCAGGAAAATGGCACCTATTAGGATGTTCTCCCACTGCTCTTTGAGATCTCCACCAGTAGAAATGATCAATAAGTAAGGAAGATACTCACAGAACAAAGTTAAGAATGACCAAACAAACATTTCCAGAGACAGTAAGAGAGAAAAAGCTGCAGAAGCTCTGACATCTACATGTCAGTCTGAAAAGCAAAAGTCTGGATCTATGAAATGATAATGATTAACTACTTTAATTGGTCACTGAGAATTGCAGATGGGGCTTTGGTGACTGAGCTGTATAAGCACCCGTCTGGATCTAGTAATGAGCGGAATATTTTAGTTATATTTGTTAGCAGCTGAAGAAAATCCATTAAAATCTCTCAGTGTTGTGGAAGAAGAGATACTCCTCCTTTTTCCCCTCAAGAAAAAAGCAGCCTTGCTATTCTTGTGAGTTCAATTTAAAAGAAACAAGTCCATTTTCTCTATACACTGCTGCTTCTGGTTCAGAAGCATATAAGGATACCAAGTGACCTGATTTCAAGTTTTCAAACATAACCAGAAGTTTCTTGTTGGAATATTGAATTGCAAAACCTGTGAAGGGTCTTTTCTTTCAGACCATTTTAACTACATTGAAGTAAATGGCCTTGTGCATTTCCCGCAAGTGAGAACATGACATTTTAAAACCTACAAAAAAGGTTAAGAATGACAGTGCATTTCAGCCTTACAACACATGTATAAAAGATGTAAGTTCCCAGTGCTAGAAATGAGAGACATTTATTTCCACATGTCCCACATACAAATGAATTCGCTAATTAATGGTCTTTTGCCAGGGGTCTCATTTCATAGGAGGTCTGCAAACTCCTGTATCATTCTAGTTATTTTTAATCAATCATGATTGAATGATGGAAGACATGCCCTTCTCTAAAAAGAGTTCATCCAAGGGGTTCTATATGGCCTGTTTTGGACAGCAAGTCAGACTCCTTGACTACAATGGCCTCTTCCAGCTTTAGCATCTGCTGTTCAGGCACCACCACAATGGCCAAATTAATGGCCCATCTCCTCCTGTATCCCATTACTAAAAGGGAGTCAGGTCTCAGTTGTTCAGCAGAAGGTGCAAGAAACTGCATAGACAAGTGATTCTTAAACCACAAGATCCTTTTAAGAGTGCTGCGAGGTGCCCTGCAATATTAACTGTTACATGTGCAAACACCTACATGATTCACAACATAAAACCAGAGAGTTGAAACAGGAAACCACAGTGTCAGCAACATGCAGTCCTCTTCTGATCTTTGCAACAGAACTGCTCTATTTTTCCACAGTGAAATAAGTGAAAACTAAGACTTGACATTTTCTGAGGAGTGCCTTGAAGCTAAAAATTTTGAGAACCACTGGTACAGATGATAGAAAAGAGAAAATTGCTTCTTAGCTCATCACTTAATGGCCAATTACTATCTTGTTTGTTTTTAATTAAAAAGCACAAAGGTGTATATTGCTTGTTTTTTAAATCCCATCTAGTGCCATCATGGATGTTTCCATAAGCCACATACATGCTTAATCCTTTTAGAGACATCCTCATACCCAATCCATAACTCATATGAATGGGTCTCCAGGCTCGCAGTAGAGATCAAGGCCACAGTGATATGCTGAGACAAATGTGTACCATAAATTAATTATGATTTGCAAGAAAATGCATTTCTTTTGATCAGTTTCCAATGGGATGTCTTGCAATGGCACTCACTGAATGCTGCTTGTAGGGGTGTGCGAAGCAGGCCCTATTCGATTTTAATTTGACCTGAATCGGGGACAGTGATTCGATTAGTTGATCAGATCACTGTCCCTGATTTGATTCGGCCAAATCCAAATCTGAAGATCTGATGCTGATTCAGAGACTCAGCAATTTGACTATAGACAAAGTTTTAAATGTTTTTTCTACATACCTCGAGGTACCAGGTGCGGCTCATGAACGCTGCCACGCTGGGGCGGATGGAGCGTCCCACAGGAGCGTGGGGGGCCCTCCATGTGCTCTGCAGTAAACCCAGAAGTGGACCAGAAGTATTTCCAGTCCTCTTCCAGGTCTGGCGGGGAGCGTGCTGGGGGCTCCCTTGACTCGGTGATTGGCTGCAAGGGGACCCCAGATGCCCCCCCAGACTCAGGAGGCACCAGCTGCTGAGCCATGGGGATGCAGGGGGCCCCCTGGTGCGCTCCCCAGCGGACCTGGAAGTGGACCAGAAGTCCTTCTGGTCCACTTTCAGGTCTGCTGCCAAGTGCACTGGGGAGCCCCCTGCACTCCTTTAGATGCTCCATGCACTGCAGTATTCATGAGCTGCCTGGTACCTTGAGGTATATAGAAAAAACATTTAAAGCTGTGTCTATGTCCAAATCTCTGACTCTTTCCAAATCTCTCTGAATCGATTCGGAGGGTTCTGATTTGATTCAGAGAGATTAAAGGGTCTCTTGATTCGATTTGGATTCAGAGATTCAGTCACCAAATCAGGCCGAATCTCCGCCGAATCGACTCAGGGACTGAAGCTTCGCAGAGCCGTAACTGCTTGCTCTAGTATTTACTCCCTTTCACAATAGGGATAGGAAGATCTGATTTACCTTTTCTTTATCGGTCATTATTATTTATTCCTCTAAACATATCTTATTATTTATCTCCTCTTTGTATTAGCAATCCCAGTCTTCACAGCCTCTTTTTAGAGGGGCTCATCTGTGATCTCCTACTGCTAGTATCTCTCTAATGAGACAGCTTAAGTTCAGTTCTGATCATGCTGTGGATTTTCTTACCTAATGGTTGTGTCGGGGGAAGTTATACATGCACAATCTTAACTCTTACAACTATGCAGTGGGTTTTCCTTAGGTAAGATTGAGCTAGGGGTATTCAAATGACTTGCTCACAACAATCCAGCTCTTATACTCATACTACCACAAACCTGAACTTACATTACATAATGTAGTATGAACAGGCAAGTGCGTGTGTATAGTTAATATGGGACAAGATATCCCCAAACTAGAAACATAAAGTTAGCCTTCCCAATTTATATTGAGACGTGTCTGATTTTCAAAACTGCCAAGCTTTCAATGAACCCCACTGGGAGGTGTTGGGTGCTCAGCACTTTTAGAAGCAAGAACTTCTGACTTTAAACACTAACTCAGCAAAGGCATATTAGAAAACTCCTGAGGCCTGGATCTAAACAACCTGAAATCTACAAAAAGAAGTAGCTACTGAGTTGCTTTGATGAACAATCATAATTATTGATAACAACAAGACTAGCATTTAAAATGCACTGATCAGATACTATTAAAGGAAAACTAAGAGATTCTGCAGGTAAAATGCATAAGCAGATTTTTAAAAAAATTAAAGCAAAAAGGGACGCTATAATAAATTAGCCAACTTAGGGTATTAATAAATTTATAAGTAGTTTGAAATGCAAAACACATAACTTTAGAGTTTAATTTAAATTCTATGAAAGCCTGGATTAAGGAAGCAGGGTATAGTGTTTGAAGAAAAAAAGCTTAGAACTTCATTTCTTATGTTCAATACCTCTCCAAGATATCTTAATATATTATGCCTGTACACATGGCTTTATTTTTAGACCAGCACAGACAGAATGTCTATAGTGAAGGCTCCTCAATATTTTCATGGTAAGATTGTTTTTGGTTGTGAAATTAACTGTTTGGTCTCAATTTTTCCATGTCTACTAGTATCAGGGTAAATTCTTTGGAAAGTTTCAGATAAAATGGCTCATCCATTTCATAAGGCAAGATCAGGGTGGGAATGGGGTGAAATTTGTGGCTTGTCGTGTCGTGAATTTTTTTTTTTTTTTTTTTTACAACTATTCTTACAACTGTTTCATGGATAGCCTTGGTGCCTTCTTACACTGAAGCGGTAACTTGAAATCTGGCAAGAAGATTCCTATGTTGTTGTAGATATGCCTTGAGCTGTCTGCATAAAATCCACCGACATAAGTGCAACCCTATGAAAATCTGTTTGCACATGCTCAGTATTAAAATTTGGCACCTAGCTTTCAATGCAGTTGTAAGCTACAATGAATATGTTCCAACTCAGGGCTACTGGGGCTCACAGCAGGACTTGCCCTTGCCCAGGACCATGGTTGTCATGGGTGACTTCAATTACCCAGACATCTCGTGGGAGGATTGTTCAGCAAAATCTGAGCGGTCGCAAAGCTTCCTCTCGTGCGTGGATGACCTCTACCTGACTCAAGAAGTCTATGGGCCTACGAAAGGCAAAGCGCTGCTCGACCTGGTACTGGCTACTGGGGATGACCTAGTCGGCGACCTAGTGATCGATGGGAAGCTGGGTGACAGCGACCACGAGCTGATCACCTTCACCATCTGCCGAAAAGCTGGCAAGTCAGTCAGCAACACGGAAGTCCTTGACTTCAGGAAAGCCGACTTTGACAAGCTCAGGAGGCTTGTCAGTGAGGCCCTAAGGGACCATGACCACGGGGAGAGGGGAGTTCAAGAAGAGTGGTTGCTCCTCAAGGGAGCGATCCTCAAAGCACAAACTATTCCATCTCGGAGGAAAGGCAGCAGGAGGGCACAGCAGCCCCCCTGGCTCTCCAGGGACCTAGCAGATCTCCTGAGGCTAAAAAGAAAGGCCTACAAAGGGTGGAGGATGGGAGACACCTCCAAGGAGGATTATTCTGCACTGGCCCGGTCCTGTAGGGAGCAGACCAGGAAAGCCAAGGCTGCAACTGAACTCCAACTAGCTTTGAGCATCAAGGACAATAAAAAGTCCTTTTTCAGATATGTGGGGAGCCGGAGGAAAAGCAGGGGCTACTTTATGTTAATTTGCTCAGCAAGCAGCTTCTCTGATGTCAACAGACGTTTCCAGTGCTTAGTCCTTCTGGATATCAGACCATATATTTTATCTGCCTAAGTAAAGGGTTTGAGCGACATCAGAGAGAATTTCAAAATTGTGGTGCCTATCTTCAAGAAAGGGAGGAAAGTGGATCCGGCTAACTATAGGCCC
>NW_005843446.1:79500-87613 GCF_000455745.1 Alligator sinensis
TATGGCACTCCATGGCACCCTTGAAAGAATCTCAAGGCACCCCAAGGTACTATGGCACCCTGACTGAAAATCACTGCTTTACAGATGACTTGGGGGTCATCATTGACCACAAGATGAACATGAGCCTGCAATGCGATGCTGCAGCTAGTAAAGCGACCAAAACGCTGGCTTGCATCCATAGATGCTTCTCAAGCAAATCCCGGGACGTCATTCTCCCCTTGTACTCGGCCGTAGTGAGGCCGCAGCTGGAGTACTGCGTCCAGTTTTGGGCTCCACAATTCAAAAAGGATGTGGAGAAGCTTGAGAGAGTCCAGAGAAGAGCCACGCGCATGATCAGAGGTCAGGGAAGCAGACCCTACTGCTCAGATGACAGGCTGAGAGCCCTGGGGCTCTTTAGCCTGGAAAAGCGCAGGCTCAGGGGTGATCTGATGGCCACCTATAAGTTTATCAGGGGTGACCACCAGTATCTGGGGGAACGTTTGTTCACCAGAGCGCCCCAAGGGATGACGACTAGGTCGAATGGTCATAAACTACTGCAAGACCGTTTCAGGCTGGACATAAGGAAGAATTTCTTTACTGTCCAAGCCCCCAAGGTCTGGAACAGCCTGCCACCGGAGGTGGTTCAAGCGCCTACATTGAACACCTTCAAGATGAAACTGGATGCTCATCTTGCTGGGATCCTATGACCCCAGCTGACTTCCTGCCCTTTGGGCAGGGGGCTGGACTCGATGATCTTCCGAGGTCCCTTCCAGCCCTAATGTCTATGAAATCTATAAAACTGTTTCTCCCAGCTGCCAGAAATGATTGCAGAGCCAAGGGCTGGGAAACCCCTCCTCCAATGTTGTTATACTGGTCAAGGAGGTAGCATGATGCCTTGAGAGCACTGGAGAGAGAGTCTTTTTGTTCTGGTTTTGGTGCCTGGCTCTGCAGGGAGTTGGGGAAAGCAATTGCAAAGAAAATCCTTATAACTAAAAGGGGTGTTTTACCTGCCTGCTTTCCTACCAATCTGCCAGGGTTTGCATCACTGAGTCAAAATTCAAACCCAGGTTCTAACTATATTAGAGAATTTTAGTGACTCTTACTGGGGCTTCCACCAGTTTAGCTGGCAATACCTGCAGAAACTCTACTTCTCGCATTTTCATAAGTCTGGATCAGATTCTGAGTTGCACCTCTAAGCAGTACAGGAGACAACTTGCATCCCAGTGGGAGATGGAGGACACTTGGATGGCTTTAACCCAAATTTGTACCCTTCCAAGGCTGGGCAGCTCCAGGGACTGGTACAATTTAGATAGCTGCAAGGGTATGGCTAACTTATGACCAGTCGATGAGCTGGGGTGCTGTCAGCACCTCCACAGCACTGTGGGCAGCAGCTGTGTCCCTTGCACTTCACTCATGCCAAAACACTAGAGCCCCTGGCTTACAAAAGGGTCTTTGGAAGGCAAGCAAAATCCCCAGCACTATGGAAGTCCTCCCTGGGGCTAGAACTTGAGTTTTCAAGAGCCTCTTTGCACTAGTTCAGTGTCTTTATCTGGCAGAAAATGGCCAGAGGAGAGATAAGACTTTCCCTCTCTGTCTTCTGGAAGCGAGGGGTTAGTGACAGCAGCTTAGTTTCTCATCCACTTCATGCTCTTTTAAAATGTGAAACCAACTGGGAATGGGAAAAACCCCATTAATCTACCTTTTAGGAAGCTCAAATGAAGATGGACTACTGCTCTGAATTCCCTAAGCCAAAGAAGCTGTGATCTCCCAGTCAGCTCTATAGCAGGCCAGGCTGACAATGCCTCAGGTTCACAAAGAATAACACCTTGCTCTGTGATGAACTCTGCAGACTACTGAGCATGAACAAGGAGGTGTCAACAATCCAGCCCTTAGGCATTTGTAAAAGGGCTGTCACAGTATCCAGGCACTTATGGGACGGTACAGTTGACGTGGCACAGTATAAGACACAGCCATGTATCAGGATGCAGTATTAGGTAAGAGACAAGGTTCCATACCTGAGACCCGCTTCTGACGAACTAAGGCTCCCTTTCAGATGACACGTCTCCTTCTGCTCCGCTGCTTGCACTGGGGTCATCCTTACTACGAGGGGCATTTCTTTCTCTACTTGATTCAGAGGGTACCTTGGTTCTGGTCTTCTCTTTTCTTTGTTGTTGTTTTTCAAGTTTGGTCAGCTGTTTGCAAAGAAAACATGCAAATAGAATTAACAGCTGACAATGGCTTCAGAAAATTTGTCAGTTCGGACCTCTCAAACTAAGGATTGTACTCCACTTCTCAGAATGCACGATCTGGTCATTTACCACTATGGAAAATGATCAAAACTAGGATCCTAAAAGGAAATCTCAGCTTCGCCGTTCTTAAAAGTATTTTCCTGGAAAGCCATTGGGACCCACAGGTTTGTAGTTAAGAAGGGGCACCATGATTTCAGGGAATACTTATTCTATAATCTCATGGCCAGGATCCTGGTTTTCTCTGTTTAAAAATCACAAATTCTCTGATTTAAAAAAAATCCAAAATTCTCCGATTAAAAAACCCAAACTCGGCATTTTTCTGAAATTAAAATGAAATGATACTATATATGTATTAGTTGAACATAACGTTTTATACTGATATATTTACAATCTGAAAGCAATTTGGAAGTCTACCAGTGCCTCAGTCACTATAATAAAACAAATTCTAAACACCTATGTTTTGGCATTTGATTTTGGGTTGTTGTTTTTTTTATAATAGAAAATCATAGCTCCCCCTGCCCTTTCGCTCACCAGGACATGGGTCCAGGTGCTGCTGTGCCCCTGGCTACTTTGTAGTGCTAAGCAGCCCTGAGATGCTGGTGCCCTGCCCTGTCCCTGCCATTGCCCCTCACTCCCAACCCACAGTCCCCTGTACCTACCAGTGCCCCTTACTCCTGACCCCCTGGCCCCTGGCTGTGCTGGTGTCCCTCACTCCAGACCTGCAGCTCCCTGACCTCCCCCCAACCCTGCCAGAGGCAGTCCCCCATCCAGCCTAGCCCCACATGGATTCATAGGACTCCAGCAAGGGAAGGGGGTGGTTGAGGTCCTTCGAGGGCAATGGGAAGTTGTGTGGCCAGGCCACTAGGAACTGGTGCCCATGCTCTTAGGGGCAGGGGTAGCTGCATGTGGCCGGGAGACAGTCCCCAGGGTGGGTGGGGGGAGTGGGTCATATCCAGGCCACTTGGCATGGCGCAGGAGCCCCAGCCCGGGACAGTGGATATTGTAGGCATCCTTCCTCCTCCCTCCAGCCCATGCCAGGGCTGGACTCGCTCTATTGCCACCTGCATGCATGGGAACCACCCCAGCCAACACAGGCAGGATGGAGACTGCCTGGAGCCTCTCGCCCTCTTCCAGCTGCCCACAGCACAGGCCAAGCCAAAGCTGTGCTGTGGGCAGCTGGAGAAAATCTCCCTTAAGAGAGAAAATCTGCTTTTTTCTGCAGCAAATGGAAAATCCGGATCCCTGCTCAAAACTAAAGCAGAGCCAAGAATTGAGCAGAAAAATCCAAAGTCCTGAGAGACTGTCCATAAGACCACATTCAAGGGGAATTTCACTTTTACAGAGTAAAAAAAGTTATTTGCCCCAAATGCTAAGAAAAAAGAATATCCATTTCAAGCAGAAAAAAATCTCTGCAAACTAAAAAGAACAGGATGCATAAATCATCGCTCAGGTAAAGGCCTTCAACATAACATTAAAAGTCAAGCTACATTGCATGCAGCTGTCATTTTGGCATTCATTTCCCATTTTCAAAAAAAACAGTCTGCAACATACTAATCAGAGGTACTCTTATTGACTATGGATGCCACAGGATTGTATTGGTTTATTTTGTGTTCTACATTTACTGTGATTTACCAGCTACTTTTTCTCTACATTCTTCTCGGTTAAAAATGTGCTAATCATCACTTCAAGACTAGCAGGTTTTGTCAGGGTGAAAGCCCCAGAGAACAAACTGAGCTAGTTTAAGTTCTGCTATTCAACAAGCTAGGAAATGGTTTCATTTACTGTACAAGATGATATATTCTCATTTATCCGTATGTTGCATGGTGCAAATTAATCATCAAGCCAAGTATATATTTTACCCAAAATACACACATTACTTATATGTACAGTAGTCTGAATCTGATATTTTTGCATACAAGGGAACATAAATTAGAATTTTCTAAGAATCTTTGTAGTTTTGTGCTATTTAGCCTGTCACAAAACATATTCATGTGGTCTGTGTGGTTCACTGTGCCTCTTATTTATATAGCACCTGCAGTTCCAGATCAGAAGTTCTCATTAAACTTCGAACCGTCTAAAACCACAACATAAGACTTTGCCCCAAGGAATCTACAGTAGGTGATGGAGTGGTAGGTACAAATAAGCCAAGGGGGAGGGAGAATGGAGGACAATGGTAATCATTTAAGAATATATATTTACACAGACTAACATTCAAATCTATAGAATTGGACTGAACTGTAAAAAGATGTATAGATATTTGCAAATATATACATACTGGCAACCCCTCCTGGTCCTCAAACAGTTATCAGTTACTATTATAGATCCCATATTAATCTCTTACCTTCACCAGCGTAAAGGCAGTGAGGTATATGGCAGACAAAACTCATTATGACACATCTCTAAGCAGCTTTTCACACTGGGAATTCATCCTCCGGCAGAATCAGAACCATCCCTCTTATTATAGCACACACAACCCCAACAGTGACACACTGGGCGTGCCTTCACGTGCAGTTAGCATGCCTGACTAAACTCTAGTGCAGCACGCTGAGCTGGGGCAAAGCAGCCCCAGCTAGCAGGAGATCCTGGAGGTCCCCTGCTGCAGAGAGGCTGGCTGGGGTACAAAGGTTCTTTAGTGCTGGGCTAGCCAGCAGGCAGCCCCTGCACCAAAGCACCCTCATGCCCCAACCCGCTCCGTCAGCATCTACATGTGCACTGCGGTGGAGTAAATAACTCCGATGTACGATAGTACTTGTGTTTGGCAGTACTATCCTATGATGGAGTTAATTAGCTTACTCTGTTCTAATCGCACCACACGTGTAAACAGTGACATTTTACTGTGGAGCTAATTAGGCAACTCCACAGTAAACATCTTGTGTAGACGTGCCCACCTACCTCAAACAATGGCAGCTGAAAGCTAGTTCTACTCCTACTGCAACTTTCACAGATTTCATTTAATCTTTTGTGACAACAAAGAGATTATCTAAAAGGGATGAAACCTGTTCTTCTGAAATGGATGATTCTCCACATCTTATTAATCAATTTAAAACCAAATACAATATACAACCTATACCATCGTGGTTCAAACCTGGTAATTCTTTCTTTGAAAACTAGCCTAATCAAAGGCAAAATTTTCTGAGCTCTGAAAGCAGGGTGTAGTCTTAGTGTGGACTTTGCATTATGAAACTTGTTGGGGGGAGGGGCGTGCATGCACACATGCATGTACTTCATGTACAAATAGACTATATGTTCAATTACGTGCAGATCCAGGGGCGCACAGCCCCCATGCTCTCCTGGGAGTGTGTGCAGCAGCATAAGCCCCCCTCCCCACTCTCTCCGGACGAGCCACTCGCAGCTCCGTCCCGTGTCATGCCCCGACTACGCAGCACCTGCCCCAACCCCGTTCCCTCTCTCACCACAGGGGCCTTGATCTGCCCCCCTCTCCTAAAAACAAGGAAAAAATATAAAGGGGTACATGAGCTGAAACTTTGAGACAGAAGGGGTACACTTGTTAAAAAAAGGTTGAAAACCCCTGATCCAGAGGATTGATGGTTGCCTACTATTTACAAAGGACCTTTTCAGACAACAAATTTCACATTTCTAAGACCCAAATGGTTCAAATAAGGAGGCTCTCATGGAGGGTAAGCAATATATCAGGGGTTTCAAGGCAACTCCAGATCCATCATGATTGTTGTCCATAGAGCAGACCAAGAATATATCTGTCAGTAAGTAATTTCCCAATTCAACATTCAACAATGTTAATAGAGAAAAAAATGGGAACTGGGATAATTATGGAATTGAGTCCTAGCCCCAGAAAAAGGACTAGCCAACAAGAGTCTGTGTAGCAGCATTTCCCCCTACTTTTGCTCCAAAAAAAGGAATGATTAAATTAGCCCATATTTTGCTTCAAGCATGCTATATAGCATCTTTTATATTATAGTAGATTAAAAGGAAGATATCAAAGTGAATTGTTCCTTTCAGCCTAGACACAAAGAACTGTGAAATAAATCAGAAGGCAATATATATGTATGAAGACACTAATCTGCTAATGTATCATCATCCCCAGATCATTAATCCATGGGTCAGAATCCACATACTTACGATGCAATTAAATATTCATTGCTTTGTATGTGATAAAGAGTAGCAGCTTTATGTTTATTACGTGGTCTCTATAAGATAATGTGATAATTACAATGCCCTCAACTTTTCATTTCCTTGCTTTTAAAATGCCCAAGGTATTTAAATGATGTGAAAGAAATGTGCTATGTTGTCACAACATAAAAAAATAAAGTAGCTGCATTTTTGGGCTTTGGATAAAACATAGTTGTCTCTAGCCCAACAAATCATGTTGTGCAAGGCATTCATTGATAGCATCCCATAAAGTGTGCTAATCTATTTTTACTGAGAGACTCCCTGGGCGTGTCTAAACGAGTGAGCATGTGCCTTTTGCAATGTTTTATTATGATGATAGAGGCACTGGTAGGCTTCCAAATTGCTTTAAAATTGTAAATATATCAAAAAACATTGCCCAACTGATTTGATCTCTCTCTCTCTATATATATATACACACACACACACACACACACACACACACACACACTTATATATATGTCTAGTGGTCTTTTGTTTTACTCATGGAAGAACATGGATTTTGGGGTATTTTAAAAAGTGACTTTGGGATTTTTTTTATTCAGGATTTTGCAGTTTTTCAAATAGGGAACACTAGAATTCCTGCTAGGGAGGCAAGTGGCAGGCCCCAGGCAGAGGAGCCTGCTCAGAGCTGGCCTCTTGGACCCAGCTAGAGGTGGCTGACCTCCTGGCCACTTGGGGCCAGGAGGACATGCTTTGACAGTTCAAAGCAGGCCACCACACTGAGAACATCTTCCAGGCAATAGGTGCCCAGATGGCCGGGTGACAGTACCGCATAAAAACCAACTGTGCAGCTCCAGCCCACTGGCCATGCTGTCCTCATCTGGCTCTGACAGGCGTGCAGCCGTAGGACCACATGCTGTCACAGGTGGCAACAGGTCACAGCCAAGCAGTAGCCCCCACTGCCAGACTGCTGCAGTGGGTAGAGGGTGCAGGGAATTCTCAGGGCTGCTTCAGCAGTCCAGCTGGCACAAGGGGTAGTGTCTCCAGATACCAATTGGCTGGGCCCCAGAAGCTCCTGACAGTGAGTAGCTCTGAGCTACTTTTTAGGGCAGCTTTTTATACTGCTGGGGCCAGCACAGGTGGTGGCCCCAACCTCTAGCTCCCCCTGGCTATGGATCCAGGAGGATCCAGGCAGGGTTATTTTGCCCCAAATGGCACAATTTTCTCCACACCAAAGTGCATGGCTGGGCACGTGCACTAAGGCAAAAAGCCCCGACTCTAATTTGCACTGCTTCTATTTTAGCTGATGCAAGCACATGTTCCTGCATGTGTGGAACTGCTGGCTAAGTGAGCTGCAAGCTATGGAAGAAAGCTTCTTCAATTTTTGGAGATACCCAGAAAGCATCACAGGCTCCACCTATCTCCTTTTTAAAGAGACTATAGGCTGAAAAAGGAATAATTAAGTCTGAAAATGAATTAAGGCAAGAATTTAAAATGCAAGCTGTCCCAGGGGAGCTGGGACGCCGGAAGGCCCCCAGGGCAGCAAAGAGTCCCGCTTACCTCCTGCAGGGCCGAAAGAGCCGAGGGAGGCCCACGCACCGAGAATGCCGGCGCGGGTTGTCAGCCGGGCGTTTATCCGGCTGCGGCAAAGCAGCGGGGGCGGGGGACGCCTTCCGGGAGGAACAAAAGGTGGCCCCGCCGAGGCAACGAGGTGGCTGGATGGAGGAAGCTGGAGCAAGAAGCCTCAGTGAGCGGGGAGTCAGCCGCCACCCGTGGAGGGCGGGAAGGGAGGAGGC
>NW_005843446.1:87645-95200 GCF_000455745.1 Alligator sinensis
CCGGCTCGGAGAGACGGAGCGGAGCAGCTGGCAGCAGTGCTGGTGGAGAAGCCAGCACTTTGATTATCAGCTTAGCACCGCCGGTAGCAGGACCGGAGGAGGAGCTGGCAGGACCCTAATCAGCATAGCTGGGAAAAGAGCCAGCGGCAATGCCGGCAAGAGAGCCAGAGAAAGGGCAGAGAGGGCCCCAGGCAGCCTAGCTGGGGAAGGAACCAGCTGCTGCACCGGCAAGAGGGCCGGGGGAGGAGCTAGCTGGATCCCAGGCCACAGAGCTGATAGCGAAGGGAGCTGTGGCGTGAGTGGCAGGAACGGCGGAGAGGCCAGCTGCATCGAGAAAGAGGGCATTGGTGAGGTAACCGGTGCCCCATACAGAGGAGAGCCGGTGGGAGAGACGGCGACCTCGCGGACCCCCGGAGGAACGCAGGTACCAGGCCGGAGGGACCGGGCTGACGTCCCTATAGGCAGCACGCCCAGCCCAAAGACCGTTGTTGACGGCCAGCGGATTGAGGCGGGAGGGTGGCAAGCCAGGAGGAACGTTGAGGCCATAGGAGGAAGAGCCTAAGGTGGCGAGTGGCATGGAGCCCCGAGGTTACCCGCCGAGGAACACGCCAACACTGGTGGATACCCCAAGGGTGGACCCCCCACTGAAGGTACCATCAAAGTCATGGCAGGCGAGTTCAGGGGTTCCCCTGATACCAGCAGGGGTAACCTCCGAGCTGCACTCACGAAGCCAGGGCACACGAAACCTTGGGCCCAGGCAAAGGCGGCGCGGGAACACTTGGTAGAGCGGAGGCGGGTACATAAGCCCTGAAAACTCTAGTATCTGTCCTGAAGCGTAATGAGGGTACCTGAATTCCCAGGCCTGCAAGCCTGGGACGTGCATGTAGGATGCCGGCCTGGTAGAAAATATGGCTATTGATGGACATGGATACTGACAGACATGGTAACTGAGCGCTGCTCATTTGGATTTGGAATTTAACTGGCTATTGGATTTGGACTAAGACAGGAATATATACATACCCATCTCTCCTAGGCTACCTGCATTATATTTCTGATTTCTCAGTGTACCCGCCTCCGTTCGACCAGGAGTTCGCGCGCCACCTTCGCCCGGGCCCAAGATCTTGCGCACCCAGACTTCGCTCGTACGCCCCAGAGTTTACCCCGTCTGGTATCAAGGGGGACCCCAAAACTCGCCTGCCACGACTTTGATGACGCCTTCAGTGGGGGGTCTTCCCTTGGGGTATCCCCCGGTGCCGGCGCGCTTCTTCGCGGGTACTCTCGGGGCTCCGTCCTCCCCTACCATACCCCCCCTTAGGTTCTTCCTATCCTGGCCTCTAACCCGTCCTTGCCTTGTCCTCTCTTGCCTCAGTGCACTCAGCCATTAACAGCGGTCTTCAGACCAGGTATGCCCCCCAGTAGGGACGCTGACCTGGTCCCTCCTTCCCTGGGATGCGGCTGGTCTCTCTGCTACTCCAAAAGCCCACACCGTGGTTACCCTCGCAGTCGGCTCTGTGGTGCGGGGTGCAGTCGGCTCCTCTCTCGGCGCTGCTGCCGGCCCTCCTGCCGCCTCGGCTGTCGGGTTCCCTGCTGGCTGTGCCCCCACTTAAGGAGCTGACTCCTCCCCTCCTTGTGCTGCTCCCGGCTGCTCTGCCGCGCTGCTCGCAGCCATCTCCGCCTCCTTCCTGTGCTGTCCCGCACTCTGCAGGTGGCAGCTGATCCCCTGCTCGCTGGGGCTCCGCGCTCCAGCTCTCTCCTCTCAGCCGCCCTGTTGCCTTGGCGGTGCCGCCTTTTGTTTCTCCCAGCAGGCGTGCCCCGTCCCTGCCGCTCAGCCGCAGCCGGATAAACACCCGGCTGACGACCCGCGCCGGGCTCCTCCGGCCCTGCGGGAGGTAAGCGGATCCCTTTGCCACCGCAGGGGTCTCCCGGCGCCCCCGCTCCCCTGGGACACTCAGTAAGAACAAAACTCCCACAAACCAGCCAGCTTTTTATAAATAAGCCCCCAACCTATCCTACTGACATTTCCTTATCAACTGTGTCCTTCAAGCCAGCACCCCATGCTTATTTTATTAAAGAAGCACGACAAGAGTCAGAAATATCTCCATATATCTCAGATGTTGTATGGTTGTTTCCTCCTTCATCCCACAACAAAATGCAAAAACCCTTTGTATGTAGAAGGCAACTTTTCCATTTAATACTGATATACTATTTCATTGTGGTAGGGCTGATAAATAAAGCATCCAGAACTTTGAGAAAGCTTGTTTTATTCCACTACCTGAATAACTGATGTGTGGGGAAACAGGTTTGAAAAAGTTCAAGAAGTACATTTGCATTGACAACTTCTTTGCCAAATTCTTGCTTGATGCAAATTTACCAGTACATTATAGATGTGAAATCCTAAAAATGGATTTCTTCAAATTGAAAATCTTAACAGAATATTGCAAAAGGTTTCATTCATCCTGAAACATCTGCCATTATGTCACTTGCAGCGCCATGCCATACCACTTTTCAAATCAATTTGCCTTTGGTAAAAGTACTGTGAAACTAACTGGCCACACCAACTCCTCTACTTACATCCATGAATAACTTGTTACCTCTCAGCTCTGTGCTCTTGTGGAACCCTGGCACAGGACACAGCCTGTCTGACTCACAAAGACTTCCCCCCCATCCCACCTGAACAAGAACCGATTATGAAAGACAATGAAGATGCAGTGGGAGACACACCTAAAGCCCTCCAGATAAGGGAACAACTGCCCTAGGTCTCATTTGCATCCGAAATGGAACCAGATAACAATTCATTTACATGGGAGATGGAGAACAGAAAGCCCGAAGCAAAGACCGCAGTGAATTCTGGGATCAGAAAAGCAGGGGAGCACTGCATGATGGGGAATGTGTGCTCCAAATGCTAATCAACCCACATTTACACACACCCAGCTCATCATTTATCAGACCAATTCTAATCTGGATTTACAAAGGACTTCCCACCCCCCACCCCTCATCTAACCAGAACTAATCAGAAGTAAAGTTTAATAGGCATCTTGGGTTGTACGTTCCCCGGTCCCACTATGGGAGTCCTATTTAAACTTGATTGACTAAAACTCAGTTGCCAGGTTAGGGAATGCTGAGGCAAGGAGACCGAATCAGAAAGGGTATGGGCAACATTTGAACCATGGTAAAGGGTTCATCACAACGTCCAGCCCGTTGGAGCCCTGACCACAAATGCTGTCATACTTTTCCTGGGATGACTGGTGGAAGTCCTCCCCACAAAGTTTATGAACACTTCAAGTAATCAATCCCTTTTAGTAAGATCTGGAAAAGTCATGTTAAGCTGAGGCTTGTTCACAACAGGTAAAAATACAAAACTCTGATGCTGCAAGCTATCTATTGTTTCTGAAGAAACAATGAGGTATCCCATCCAGTATATCTGCTATCCATAAGAATTTCAAGCTAGCTCCTAAGTGTCTGGTTACTCCTTAAAAACTTATGTTTTTCCTGGTTGTTAATTAGTTTCTTGAGATGTTCCAAACCAGATAACCCCTTGTCAATAGAAAAGACAATTATTTACACTATTAAAAGAATGCTTTGAAGAAGCTGAACTGAGGGTAATCTGTAAAAAAGCAACGAAGAGGAGAAATCTCTCTGACACCATCCGCTGTTGTTCTTGAGAAGCTGGAAGAAACAGATTGTTTCCCTTCAAGGATTGTGCTAAGAACTTTACCTGTCAGCATTGGAACCTGAGTGCCTTGGACTGGTGAGATCCTAGCTCTCGCTCTCTCTCTCTCTCTCTCTTTTCTCTCTCTAGGCATAGATTTCTGAGCCTGAACTGTATTAGTTGAGCTTGAGCTAAGTTTCCCCAAATACTTAGTGAAACCAGGGTAATACTGTAATTGTTTGTGTTTGTTTTCCTTTGCATGTCTATTATTACTAGTACCATTATATATTTCATATACTTAGTAATAAATAACTTTTACAGTCAAACTGGTAGTAACTGGGTATATTTTTCCTTCTCTACTTCTCCTTCCCCACTTGCTCTGCAGCAACGCTTCTTTTACCTAAGCCAAAGATCCCTGTGAAGCCCACAAATACTGTGGGGTCTGCTCATCAAGAGGCTAAAGATTGGGATGTGCTGAGTTTGAAACACATAAGGGGATCAGCTTATACAGGCTGATTGACCCAGTTTGGCTCAGATGTGCCCTAATGAACTGAATGCTGGCCCATGAGGGTGTCAGCTGGACACCCAGCCGGATTCAGAGGTATTCTGTTTACCTGTGTGCTTGTGTCTGACTGCAGTTTATTGTTGCTCTGATTAACTGATTTTTGGCATATGAGGATGTCAGCCTGCCCATGCTGATCAACCCGGCCAGGTCAGGCGTGTCATGTTAATCTGTGCGTGTTTGTGTGTATGACTGATTTGGTTACTGGAGGAACCCAGCCCCATTAAAACTGAGTCCTGCAAGATAGCTCCATTGGGGGTGAAGGCTTGCAGATGGGAGAGATACAGCTCCACATAGAAACACAAGTAACACAAGCAGCACATTGATAGAATTACAAAGATCCTAGAAACGTATCTCTAATAAATGAGCACACCCCAAAGTGATGGGCAAATCTGGTAACAAACTCAATTGGTTGGTTACTTAGATAAAGTTAACTCTCCCAGTCTGAGACTTGTACTGCCAATTTTCTTTTATTTTCTGTAATTACTAGAAAACAGAAAGGTGTCCATAGTTTCTTTTCCCCTTTGGCAAGCCTCTGAATTTCTCTTGGCCTCTATTCTAGAGTCAATATTTCTTTTCTTTTGTTTGGCTCCATACTAGAGGCATGGAAGAACGTCAAGAGAAAGTAAGCAACCTTGGTAGAATTATTATTTTGTTTGCTGTTCGGTACAGTAGCAGAAATTGAGCTCATGTTTTTTGTGAGTCATGCAAAAATACAGTATTTAATAATCCTTTTTGTTCTATTAGCAGCCCACATGATGTAGTATATTTAATTTTGTTCCTAGAAGGAAACAGAATGGCGTACCATACACAGTGGTCCCCAACTCCTGGCTTACTCACAGAACATTTTGCTTTCCGTACATACATGTTTCTTGAGGCTGACAGAGAGCAAAGCCATTCACAGCATGTTTTTATTCAGAATCAATGTAAGCTGACCACTAACAAATAGATTCACAACCTTAGATCCATGCGTCTTGCATTGGAAATGGTGTGCTAACTGCTCCATTTGGGGTAGGTTTCATTACCACAGTATCTTAACAGTTTTCCCTAATGCAATGGTGCAACAGAAATTGTGTCAGCCTTCCCACACACATGCAGAAGTACCAACCAACACAGGTCAAAAATCATGCATTGGCTTCCCCCTCACCATCCCCCCCCCAAACAAACTATGAAACTGGACTAAAAATATGATTTCAAGAATAATAACTTGGGAGTTGGTCTTATTTTATTTTTGATATTTTACTGTATAGTTTCCTGCCATGAAGCTGTCCACTATAATCATGTGAGTAGGAAACTTTCATTAAAAAACCAAGCTATTATTTTCACAAAATCATGAAACCAGAGCAGGATCTTTAGGAGAAATGTCAAATAGCTTGACAACTGTAATAAAATCATAATTGGCAATGTTGCATTGAGAGAAAAATGGTATATCAATGGTTCCCAGTCAGTCTGGGAGGACTTTTTAAATGGATTCCTGCAGGGGGTTTCCTAACCCCAGTACTAGTCAATGTTTTCATTAATGAGCAGGACAATGGAACAGAGAGTGCATTTATAAAATCTGAAGGTGAGGGGTTGCAAACACTCTGGGAGATGGGAGCAGAATTCAAAATGTCTTGATACATTGGAGAAACAGTCTGTATATGATTAACACTATTAACAAGTGCCATACACTTACAAAGGAAAAATCAAACACACAAATGCAAAACAAGGTGTAACTGGCTAGGGAACAGCATGGGATAGTGGCCTCACTCTGCATCTACATGGTGAGGTTGTTGCAGAAAAGGCAAATCTTACTCTAGGCCCCTGGTAGATGTCCAGTTACAGGTGCAATGGTATCTGAAGCGCAATCCTAACAATCACACCTCCTGCCATGCTACATATGCATGGCAGGAAGTATGACTGTGCGATCAAGGATCTGATCCTAGTGACATTATACTGCCAGTGCCCTGGCAGCTAAGAAAACAGCTGACTGGGGCTCCCAACCGCGGGAGCCCATCTGAGCCAGGGGCTCCAAGCACTTCTGTAGCTGGGAAACCCAGTCAACTGACTGGGTTCCTAGCTGTGGGAGTGCATCCATACTCTTGGGGTTGGCCACACATTCAGTTTATAGCATGATGGGCGCCAGCCACGAAGTTATCACACATTTTACGTGCAATAGTTTTGTGGCTTCTTCCCTGTTTTATCATGCTGTTAGCTGAATGAACCTGGGGCTGGGTTGCTACCTGGTTAATCACATTTTAAGAGGAGCATCTGTCAGGGGCCTAGAGAATATTAACAAAAGTGCTGCATGCAAGGGGCTGGAGGCTAGTCATTCTGCCTTACCCAGCCCTGGTGAGGCCTCAGCTGGAGTACACTGCCCAGGTGTGGGTACTGCACATTGAGATAAATGTAGACAGTAATGGGGAGAGTCCAGAGTACAGCAAGAGTGACAAGAGATTTAGAAAATATGACGTAGAAGAAAAAGCTGAAGGGACTGTGTTTGTTTACTCTGAAAAAGAGAAGGCTGAAAGGGGTGATGAGATAACAGTCTTCCAGTATTTAAAACAGTTACAAAGTGAACAGTGATTATCTGTTCTCTACATCCACTGGGCTAGGACACAAAGCAATGGGCTTAATTTGCAACAAAAACAAAAGATGTAGGTTGGACATTTGTAAAAACTTTCTAATCATGACGTTTCTTAAATACTAGAACAGGCAACCTTGGGAGGCTACCAAATCTTGTTTGAAGGGTTTGAGAGTATAAACAGTTCAGGTACATGTGACCCTGCCTCAGTGCAGAGGGTTGGGACAGATAACTGAAGTCTCTATCAGCCCTACCTTTCCATGTTTCTAAGTCAACTGGACCTATATGGACCAAAAGCAAGTGTATAATTAAAGAAGTTATAACTGGCTACAAACAGGAAATACTTCAGGTGAAGTCCTTTTTAGTGAATATATATAATATAAGGGCAACAAATCTTTTCCCATTTCATCCCCTTCTCTCTCTCCATCCCCAAAATAGAGTTTGAACAAGTGCTCAAACTCAGTATCCATAACAAGGACATCCAATAATCTTGTGACAAGCCAAGACTGACTGTATTTACCCCAATCCAAGACAATCCTGAATTTAAAATGAGCCCCCGATAATTTGATTCTATAGAAGGAAATTTTATAAACATGTTATCATTTTCCACATACAAAGTCTAATTATTGGAGGGTGTCTTAACTTCATCCATACCGCCACTGCAGCAAGGAAAGCAGTGGCAGGTGGTAGGGGTCATGCAGTTGGGAGGGCAGGTGGTGGGGGAGACAGTAAGAGGGGCGCAGTGCGGGACAGGCAGTATAGGGGCAAGGTGATATGGGGT